>NC_041385.1:67564444-67674693 GCF_002162155.2 Triticum dicoccoides
GGGCGGAGGGCGCGGGCAGCGCGCGGGCTGGGGCGGGCCTGCCCTGGGCCCCGCGGCGGAGGAGCGAGGACGGCGGCGGGACAGGTGTCGCGCTGCGGAGAGGGAGGAGATCTAGGGTTTCGGGGGGGAAACATCCGCGAAAATGGAGGGGGAGGACCTATTTATAGATAGAGGGAGCTAGGAGAGTCCAAATGAGGAGCGATTTTCGGCCACGCGATCGTGATAGAACGACCGAGAGCAAGGAAGAGACCTAGATGGGTTTTGGGCCACTTTGGAAGGGGTGTTGGGCTGCAACAAAAGAGGCCTTTTACGGTTACCCGGTTAACCGTTGGAGTATCAAACGACCTCCAAATGGCACGAAACTTGACAGGCGGTCTACCGGTGCTATACCAAGGCCGCTTGGAAAACCTCGGCCCATTCCGAGAAAGTTTAATACCCGCTCACAACAGGAGACAAAAGGGGAACGCCGGAGGACATAGGAGTGTCGGATTGCAAAACGGACAATGGGGAAAATGCTCGGATGCATGAGACGAACACGAATGCGAAATGAAATGCACATGATGACATGATATGAAATGCAGATGATGACATGGCAAATGCAACACGCAAGCAATGACATGGCAAAGACGACGAACAACTGGCAGACACCTGGCGCATCGAATCCGGGGCGTTACAGTATGATACGATCAAAGACTTCTTGAAGAGAAAAGGCTTCAAACCTGGATCCCTCGATCCCACACTCTTCACGAAGACATATGATGGTGAATTGTTTGTGTGCCAAATATATGTGCATGACATTATCTTCGGATGCACCAACCAGAAGTATAGTGATGAGTTTGGATACATGATGCAAGAGCAATATTAGATGTCCATGATGGGTGAGCTGAAGTTCTTCCTTGGTCTTCAAATTCGTCAGCAAAGGAATGGCATCTTCATATCTCAAGAAAAATACCTCAAAGATTGTCTGAAGAAGTTTGGAATGGAAGACTACAAAGGTTACACGACGCCAATGCCAGCCAAACACCATCTTGGTCCTGATGACAATGGTAAAGAGTTCGATCAAAAGGTATACCGCTCCATGATTGGTTCTTTACTTTATCTATGTGCATCTAGGCCAGATATTATGCTTAGTGTTTGCATGTGTGCTCGATTCCAAGCGGCACCAAAGGAATCGCATCACTTAGCAGTGAAGCGAATTCTTCGATATTTGGCTTACACCCCAACACTCGGATTATGGTATCCAAAGGGCTCAAAATTTGATTTGGTTGGATTCTCGGATGCTGATTATGCTGGTGAAAAGGTGGATCGCAAGTCTACATCTGGCACATGTCACTTTCTGGGTCGATCACTTGTCTGTTGGTCTTCAAAGAAGCAGAACTGTGTATCACTCTCAACTGCTGAATCTGAATACATTGCTGCTGGATCTTGTTGCGCTCAGCTTCTATGGATGAAGCAAACTCTCAAGGACTATGGCATCAATCTGAAACAAGTGCCTCTCTTCTGCGACAACGAAAGTGCCATCAAGATCGCCAACAATCCAGTCCAGCACTTGAAGACAAAGCACATTGAAATTCGTCATCACTTTCTCAGAGATCATGTCATGAAGAAAGACATTGACATCATTCACGTCAACATAGAAGAGCAACTGGCAGATATCTTCACAAAGCCCTTGGATGAGAAAAGGTTTTGCAAGTTACGGTGTGAGCTAAATATCTTGGAATCCTCAAATGTCCTGTGATCAGGCACACATCCTAACACTTATGCATGTTGATGACTTAGATGTGCAACACACGAAGTAATGTATATCTTCAATCAATGAAGACTTACACTCTGGGTGTGAATACATTAACGTGGAATATGACTTCGGAGCGCCACGATAATTGTGCGCCGTGTCTGGGTCTAATACTTCCTATACGGTGGGTAACGCCACCACCAAATTTCTTAGTTTGAAGTGTTTCACTCATGGTGTTATTTTTGCAATGACTTCGCATTTGGTTTGTCTTCAGTTTCAATTTATCTTCATGATTTTCTTCACTATGATGATTTGATTGCTTTTTGATATATACTAGTGCTCTGTCCTCTACAGCATTCACTTATAGCTATGTCTTCCTATTTGAATCTTTTGAACTAAGTGAATGTGATCGGACCCTAATCTCTCTATGCTTTCTATCTCAAACTCTATTTGTCCAAATCATATGCATTCTATTGAAACTGTTGAATGTCTTCTCTGCATCCTAGTCAGCAGAAGACACAGAGACAAACATTAAGTCTGTTTTAAATGACTCATCCTTATTTTCTAAATCCGGAGAAGCCGGAACAACCATCAGACATGCCTGGCGGGCGTGGGAACGTGGGACAACTCTGAGTATGTTGCATGCTTGCCACGTGCCCCTCAGATGTGAACCGCCAGGGGCACCTGCGTAATTGCGTTGTGCCGCACACTTCCTTATAAATACATGTCCCCTGCGGTAAAGAAAACCTTCTTCCACCTCTCCACCTCGTCAAAACCCTAGCACCACCGCTAGCCTCGACGACGCCGGCGACGAAGCGCTTAGCTGCCGTGACTTCTCCGACGCTGTCCTCACGCCGGCCGCGGACATCGTCCTCTCCGCCGCCGCCGTAGGTGTCCTCCGTCGCCAAGTTAGGGCACGGTGGGTTGAACTGCTCGGTCTCCTGTTCATCCCATCTAGCAGTTCTTCGTGTGGTAAATATAACTCGATTTTTACCATCCTTTTGATCTTCAAAGATTCATCCTATTTACCAAAAGTTGTTTCTGCCTACACAATGTTAGATCTATTCTGTCTGCATCTCATACTGCCTAGTCTATTCACTTAAACTTCATATCTAGTTTGATTCCTCACTTGTACAAATTCACGGATTCGTACAAATCTGGAACCAACTCTCAACATATAAGTGAATGTCTCCGCATCATGAGGTCAATATCTTCAAACTGATTTATCTTCAAAATCTTCTGAGAATGCATATGACCTCTTCCCCTTTCCTCGCATCTCTAATGCTGTCACAGGTACATGTCTGTGGGAGAATCCCGTGGTTCTCATAGTCTGCATTCGTTTGCAGAATTCCTACGGCATCACATTAACTCTCCCGAAGCCAGTTCCTGTTTGTCCAGCAAGCGAAAGTCTTTGAAGCCTTTGAACGTATTGAAGCCATTCAGTTTGAAGTTCATGGCTGCAGAGAAATCTGTAAGGAAGGGTGGCAGACAGCATCGTTGGGGAACATCAAAAGCTTTGCCTGATGACCTCGCAGAACTTTACAAGACAGATCCTGAAGAGAATTATCATCAGCGCAAGACACGAATCCAATGGATTCGACGATACTGGGCTGAAGAATGGTTCAAATACAAGTTCGTGACCCAGGAATACGCTGAGAAGAACGCTATCAAGAGTCCTTGGGGTGATATTCTCTATCGAGGCCTTCAACCCAAGAACAGAGCTGAAGCTATTGCACAGGGTTTCTATCCTTGTATGGTCCGTGGACCTCAGCCTGAAAATGTCGACCCATCATCATTGCTCTGATGTCGTGACGATAATCTTTTCAAGCGCAACTTCCAGCACGCAAAGGCATCGGCCAAGGAAAACAAGAAGTCATTGGGATTAGACTTCAACCCTGGTCCCTCTGCTCCCCGTGCTGACGGCTCATGTGACGCTGATCCAAATGGCACCGGCCCCTTCTCCAACCTTGATGGCCTCATCACTTACATCTTGGTCCAAGGTGCCAAAGTGGATCATTCAGATAATGATGCTGACACTGATGAAGCCCCAGGTCCTCCTCCGAAGTCGCAGAAGCTAAAGAAGCCTAAGGCTTCAAGATCAGCTGCACCTCCAAAAGCTTCATGTGTGAAGCCACTGGCCACTGCACCTCCTGAAGACAGTGTGCAGTCTGAAGATCTCTCACGTATCTCCAAGAGGACGGAGAAGAAAAAGAAAATCGTCAAGCATACTGACCAGACCTTGACTCCTGCTGCCGTTCGGCGTGAAGAGCACATTGATTTGTCTAGCGATGAAGATCTTGCAGATGATGCCCTTGAGCAACTGATCAAGAGCAAGGAAGAAGCAGAGATCTTCAATAATTTGCCTCTCTTTGATGCGGCAATCATCCATAACTTCATTGATGAGTGGTTTGACACCCCAAATCTCAGCTTTGAAGATCTGCAGCTTCCCATTGGCCTCAGCGTCTCCTTCAATGGCGCCATTGCTTCTGAGCTAGCTCTCGCTCAGCGCATTGTTGAACTGAAGCACAAGATTGATTATGAGAAAGCTCAGTTCAAGAAGCATGTGGCAAATCTCAGCGTGCAAGATGTTAGAAACTTCAAGGTCATGTTGCACGAGCTTAAAGAAGTCTTTCTCAAGAAGCGTGAAGAAGCTCAAGGCTCTCGTGAGCGTATGAAGAGTTTGGCTGACAAATGTGTGCTAGCCTACAATGAGGCTGAGAAGCGCAAGTCTCTTGGTCGTCCTGGCATTGACCCCAGAATGGCTGCAAAGAAGAAGAAGCTATCTACTGCTCAATCTGCACCTTCAGGGCAGGAAGCACCTCGTATAATCTTCCCAAGTAGCATGACTAGCACGAAGCCAAAGGTCATGTCAACCGCTTCAGAACAGAAGAAGACGAGGGCTGCCGAGGCTGAAGCCAGAAAAAGGAAAAATATCGAAGCCTCTGATGCTGGTCCCTCCAAGAAGAAGCGCAAAACCAAGAAGAATCGGGCTGCTCCCACAGAGCCCTTAGTTGTTGAACCTATCTCAGTGGTTCGCCCTGCATCTGAACACCAATAACGATGAATGATAGTTCATGAGCCTGCTTCCATAGAGGCTCATGAAGTTGAAGACATTCCAGCAGTTGATCCCACCGCTGCTGAAGACATTGGTCACCATGACAATGTTGAAGATGATGAAGTTCTTCCTCAGATCGAACACAACCTGGTATCATCGCCTGTTCTCACGAACAGCGAACTCATCAGCATTGGTCGTCCTCTGACGCCAATCGCTCAGGATGCATCATGGGCTGATCACCCACAACAACAAGACTCCCCAAGTACTCCCCAACAACAACCACAAGTCACACCACCTGTGCAAGAAGAACAAGAAGACTTTGAGGCCCAGCCAACTCCATCTCCAAAGGTGTCGCCAGCATTACGCAGGCTTCGCAAAGGACCAAGGCCTGAGGTCCCTCTTTCGAGCATTCCAGAAGGCGAAGTGCACCACCCATCTGTTGCACGTCAAGTGTTTCCAGAAGCCACTCCGACTGTGAATGCCTCCGTGTCTGAAGCCCAAGCTGCTGAAGACAATCCGGCTGCATCAGCCGATGAAAGACAAGAAGAGGTACGTGTCCCTACATTACCAATTCCTCCATTATCAAAAGAGATTCCTATGAATCCAATGAACAAAGTGAAAAGTAGTAATATAAGAATAGGAAATAACATAGTATTTAGCGGTTCTCCAGCCATCAATGATTGGTGAACTGGCAGATCCGTTTGCAACTCCTCTGGAAATATTACCCGAGTGGTACTTCTTTCCTGTGTTTCAAATACTCCGTACGGTACCCAATAAGTTATTGGGAAAGTCAAGAAATTCTCATCGAAACATCGAGAAATTGTGCATATAGAAAACTCTAAAGAAAGAAAAAAAGGAGACCCTTGCCATGATTTTCAAATCTTTTCTATTTAGTAGTCTAAGTTTCTCGATGAGGATAATTAATTCGGTCGTTGTGGGGGAACTTCAATATCGACGGGCTTGCTAGCTAAATGGCAATTGGCACATACAATTCGTCCAATACTGAAGAAGTTGTTCCTGATGTGAACGTGCCAGTGCCCGACCCTCTAGCTCATCAAGTGGAGGGTGAAAATCTTGAGGCTGCCACCACCAACACAAATGAAGCCAATGATGTAATCATGGCTGAAGTAAATGTGGAGCCTGCACCAACCATTGTGCCCGAAGCCAATGATGCACCTGCTCCTCAAGCACCTGTTGTGTAGCCTGAAGCCTCAGTTGATGCCACTGCTCTTGTTCCGCCACCAAGGCCCTATACAATTGAGCAAGCATACAATCATGGTCAGCTAATCACTGTCCGATGGCCCGTTCTGGTCCCTCCGCCTACTGCCTCAGGTCCTCAGTTTGATTATCATGTTGAGCATAGGCCTCAGGTCCAGAAACCAAAGCCAAGACTGCCAAGGTTCCCAGGTACTGCAAACTCTACAGGGTCCTTCAATGAAAATGGCTTCAAAAGCCACAACACCTTCTTTGACAGCGCAAAGAACCCCTACTCAAAGCCAAGAATATCATCTGATCGTTTCTGGAGCTATCAGCAGCGAAGCTATTACTCCTGCGTTCTATATGATCAAGGGCGCATTTTCCCTCATATGCGCCTCGACACTGAAGCCATTGCTGGACTGCCGTGCTTAGAAGAAGCACTTGACTGCTTTCGTGATGCCTGTCTGCTCAGCTTTGTGACAGACAAAGAACATTGGAATGAGGAACTTTTGCTTCAATTCTATGCTACCCTCCACATTCGCGGCTACAACAGGGATATAAAAACATGGGTTCTCGAGTGGATGACCGGAAATGTTCATCATGAAGCCAAAGCTCTTGACGTCATTGAGCTTACAGGCCTACCCACTCCTGGAGAGTTGTATGAACCTGATTGTCAACTACACCGCAATGCACTGGAGAGCATCTTCCATAAGCCAGAACCCAACATGAGCCAGATGTTGAGCATGATGAAGCCTTTGCCATCCGACGCTGAATACTCAAAGGAGTTCTTTGTTGATGACCTTGAGTATCTGCCTCGCACAATCTATCACATCATCAGGCGAACTCTCTGGCCTATCAAAGGGCATTCATCAGCGGCCAAACTTGAAGGAGCCATGAAGACATTGGTCTTTTGCATCCTCAATGGCATCAGCTTCAATTCATAAGAATTCTTCATCCGGCAATTGGCTGCGTCTGGATCTGACCTTTTTGGCCTGAAATTTTATGCTCCATGGGTCATGCGCCTCATCAAGCTACACTCTTCTGTCAACTATCAGCCCTCTGCTCGCAATCATCTGATCTTTCTACCAGAGGTTGATATGTCAGTTGAAGCCATATACTCTGAGCCTGCCAAGAAGCCTCTTTGAATTCAAAATGTCGAGCACCAAAGCTTCACTCAACCCATAGAAGGAGTCCAAGCAGTAACTCAAATCTATCCAATGGCTGGGAACACTCGTCTGCCTCATCGTGCTCAAACTGAAGCTACTGAAAGCACCATTGCCCAAAGGCCTAAGAAGCGCTCTCGTGTTCTAAATGACCGAGAACTTCTTGTGGCACTTCATCAGAAACAAGATAAGCATCACTTTTGGCTCAAGAGACAGATGCAAAGCCTCTTGGTGGATGTCAATCGCACTCGAAATCTTGCCACCAAGAATGCTTTTGTCACTCACGAAACCTGTCGGCGATCAAGGAAGAGTTTTACTCTGCTCAGTGCTGAAGCAGATCTTCAAGACAATGGCTTCACTTAAAGATTCAAGTTTGACTCCACTCCTCCCCGGAATGCTGTCCTACAACAAACTCCATCCCTTGAAGACTCTGACTATTCTTCCTCCGCGGCAACTGTGAATGCCAGAGTGATCGATGATGAAGACTATGCTACTTCACCGCCCCCTACTTCTACATGCATCGACACTGCACCAAGTACGTTTGCACCGCCAAACAACAACGACAACCCTGCTGCTTCGCTTACTCATGAGGACGAGTAGATGCTCTATGTCTTCAAACCTTTTTGGTCCTTACTGACAAAAGGGGGAGAAGCATATGAGTTTGATAGTCTTCAAGCGGGTTCATATGGGCGGTTGCTTTATATTTTGCCTCGTGTTTACAACTCTCGCTTTTTCATACATTTGGTTCTTTCAGTTGTAACACTTAAACTCGATGGTCGTCTGCTACTTATTTGCTTCACTGTGATGCGATGATAAATTCCGCATGTGCGATGATAACTTCTGCACTTAGATCATTCTGCAGACGTCCATTTTTCATTATGCATGTCATTCTATTTGCTATATCATTTCATGCATGATGAATTATCTTCATAAGTTGAAGAGGATCTCCACAAGTACAACCTGCCATGTGCATTTGCATTCCAAAAGCAAATTACTTATATGCACATCTTCAGGGGAGCCCTTGCTACTTATGAAGACAATACCCTATCCTTTACAATTTCACATACTTTATCCCCGTTGAAAACTTCAACCAGTTTGTCATCAATCACCAAAAAGGGGGAGATTGTAAGTGCATCTAGTGCCACCCCTAGTTGGTTTTGGAGTATTGACGACAAAGTTGGTTGAGGGACTAATGCGTTTGTGAGAATTACAGGATAACGCAGGTAGTGTCCCTCATTGATTCGGTTTACCTACCGGAGATGACCCCTAAAAATGTATGAAGACATTGACGACAATGGTGGTATGTGAAGATATTCATATTGAAGACTATGACATGAGAAGACATTGAGTGAAGACTATGGAGCGCGAAGACTGTGTTGTTTCGTTGTTTCCTTTTTCTTCTTTGCTGAGTCATAGGAACCACCGTACTGTTAAGTGGGGTCCAAGTGAACCAAGTCAGAATGACTGAAGTGATGCTCAACCCAAATCCTATGTCTTCGAGCAAAGACAATGAGAGCAAATCTTATCCAGAGCTGGATGAGTCAGCGTTGCTTGTAGCCCAAGTAAAGTTGTCGTGTGTGTTTGAAATCTGACCGTTGGAACACGTGTCAGTTCCTTAGTGACCCAGGGTCATTTCGGACATATCAGGTCGGGTTGCCCAGTGGCTATAAATAGCCCACCCCCTACACCATAAATTGGTGGCTGCTCAGAGTTAGTGCATGGCTTTTGTCGTTTGAGAGCAACCCACCTCGAAGCCTTTGAGAGAGAGAAATCCTTGCGAGGACAAAGCCCAAACACCCAGAGCCAAAGAGTGTTAGGCATCACTGAAGTCTTTCTGTCTGTGTGACCTGAAGACTTATTACACTTAAGGACTGTGAATCCTCCAGCCGGTTAGGCGTCGCGTTCTGAGCATCCAAGAGTCATTGTGGATTGCCGGTGAACGAAGTCTGTGCAGGTTCGGAAGTCTACCTTGAAGACTTACCAGAGTGATTGGGCGAGGACTGTGTGTCCTTAGCTCAAGGGGAATAAGGTGAAGACACGGTCTTCTGAGTTGAATCTCAGCCTTTCTAACCAGACGTACAGTTGTCACAGCAACTGGAACTGGTCCAACAAATCCCGTGTCTTCAACAAGTGACTGGTTCTATCCTCTCCCTTCCTTTACTTAGAGTTTGTCTTCATGAAGTCATTGTCTATCTGTCGTACTTGTTTGACTTCATTGATTGACTACTATCGTTGATTGGCTTCATACTATCTTTCATCCTGATCCTTACTACTTAGCTGTTATTAGTCCTGTACTTTCACATCATTGCATACTTGACTATGGTTTTCTTATTGTAGTTTATCTTCCGCTGCATATCAATTAGGTCATTTCTATTGTTTGCCTTCAAAACTTCCATGTTTTGAATACTTTCATAAAAATCGCCTATTCACCCCCCCCCTCTAGTCGATAACTAGCACTTTCACAGAGGAAACCACCGGCCGTCGCCGTCACATCGTCGGATCCGCAGCCCCACACGGCCTAGTGACCGGATCCGCCCGGATGTGTCCATGTCCGGACGGCGGGAAGAGCAGCGGCGAGCTCGGCGAGGAGAGCAGCGGCAGCCAGCTCGATGTTGCTGCGCTGCCTTGCCCTGCTGGCTACTCCTCCCCGCTGCCGCCGCCGTCGTGCTCCTCGTCCTCCCTCCGCTGCTGCTCATCGCGGTTCGAGGAGGTGGGTGGCGGCGGCGATGTGGGTGGGAGGAGAGGAGGCGCGTGGGAGGAAGGGAGAGACGAGGAGGCGGCTAGGTCTCCACCACAGGAGTGCCCCCCTTTTATACCCCCCGCACGCGAAATGACCGGAATGCCCCGGTGGGGGCATGGATATTACATTTTGTTGCCATTGGAATTTTATCCGATGGCCGAGGTTGATCGGGTAAATATCCAACGACCCACAGCGATTTGGATCGAGATCCGACGGCCTGTGTCGCGAGGAGATTCCGATCCGACGGCTGAAAATCCAAACGAACGGGAGAGCTCCATTTTGTTCCATACTCTAACAATGGGATGTGACGTGCAGTGGCGGAGCTTGAAAGAAAAAATTGAGCGGGCCAAACTAAAGAAGAGTGCATTTTTTTTCAAATTACGAATCACAAGGACATGTCACAAGATCGAATCCTCCATCTTGGTTATGTTGTTGTTGTTCCAACTCAAGCAAGGGCAATACGTGGTCTTCCTCTACTTCAGTTATGTCATCTCTTTTCCTTTTAAAGGCCAAATCAAGTCTTCTTTGAGTCTTGATTTTCCTAGCCCATGACTATCTATATTGCAATTTGCATAACATCATATCACCAAGCTAGAGTAGTATTTATCATTACTTCACTCGCAGGGACTGATCACTGGATATGTGGAACAGAAAAAAAAATTATCCAAGTCATGGGGGCTCGTTCAGGTCATGCGCCAGCCTTGGAGACTTGGAGTTGGAGGAGAATAACCGCGGGAATGGATGGCCGGCAGACGCACGACGCACTGGTGGCCGGTGAATGATGGGCGGGGCCGCTACGGGAGGGAGCAAAGCAGGGCGAGGCGAGATCCCAACGCCGACGGACGTCTCCGCGGCCGTTGCTGCGCCAGACGGAGGGCGGCGCACTCTGGTTGCTCCACGGTGGGTGGCGGCGGCTACATGAGCTTGAGACAGAGAGGATGGGGAATTGGGGGAAGCGCTGCGTCCTGCGTGCCTTTTTTAGGGCTGCGTCCTGCATGCCTCAGACGAGGAAAGCTCCTATACGCCGCATTTTGCGGCGAGCGGCAGGTAAAATTCGCACTGGTGGCCGGTGAATGATGGGCGGGGCCGCTACGGGAGGGAGCAAAGCAGGGCGAGGCGAGATCCCAACGCCGACGGACGTCTCCGCGGCCGTTGCTGCGCCAGACGGAGGGCGGCGCACTCTGGTTGCTCCACGGTGGGTGGCGGCGGCTACATGAGCTTGAGACAGAGAGGATGGGGAATTGGGGGAAGCGCTGCGTCCTGCGTGCCTTTTTTAGGGCTGCGTCCTGCATGCCTCAGACGAGGAAAGCTCCTATACGCCGCATTTTGCGGCGAGCGGCAGGTAAAATTCGCAAAAAAGGATTGTGCTACCGACAGGACTCGAGCACACGACCTGCTACATTGGCAGCACTACTCTTAAAGAAAGGGCCAGCAGCGGCGAATAATAAAAAACCAGTCCCCCAAATACCAAAAAATAAAAGTTGCGAGAAAGGGATCCTACTCAAGTCCTCCCGCCAGAGAAGCGAGTACGTAACCACTGTTGTAACTGAGGCTTAGTATGTACAATGGCAGCCCAGAGCCCGGAGTATATGAACTATAATCCGCGGCACATTAAAACTTGTCTTAAAATTTGAACCATAATTTTATAAAAAAGAGACACTTTTTGAAACGCAAAAATTATTAGGGGACTCAATTTTGTTTAAAAAAATAGGAACAAAATATTGCATACGTGAATATATATAAATTATGAACTACTTTTCTTAAACGCAAAACGTATTTTGAAAACAATAACAAAATTGCGAAACTGAACATTTTTTAAAATTAAACTATTTTTACAAGAATTGAGCGTTTTTTAAAATTTGGGAATTGGATTTCCAAAACATGGTTTTTTTAACAATTGTGAACAAATTTCCAAAACTGCAGTATTTTTTGGAATATGTGAACAAATTTTGGAAACAGGAACAATTTTTTGAATTAGTGAAAAAATAAAACATGTTGACAATATTTTTGCATTTGTGAACAAATTTTGAAACATGAACCTTTTTCAACATGTGAACAAATTTTATGAAAACGATTTTTTTTGGATTTCCCAAACAGTTTTTGGAAACTTGAACATTTTTGGAATTTGTGAACAATTTTTTGAAGCATGAACAATTTTTGAATCTTGAGAACAAATTTGGAAGTGCGGAA
The DNA here is from genome assembly GCF_002162155.2 of Triticum dicoccoides. NCBI lineage: Eukaryota > Viridiplantae > Streptophyta > Magnoliopsida > Poales > Poaceae > Triticum > Triticum dicoccoides. The sequence goes on from NC_041385.1 coordinate 67,576,522, forward strand.
AATTTTTTAAATTATGAACATTTTTTGAATCTTGAGAACAAATTTTGAAATGAAGAACAATTTTGAAAAATCCTGAACAAACTTGGAAGCGCGAAAGCACGAACATTTTTTGTTTCTTGAGAACATATTTTGAAACGGAGAACAATTTTGAAAAACTCCAAATATTTTTGAGAAACGCTATTTTTGAGAAAAAAACCGTGAAGATTGTATGAAACAGCAAACACTTATAGAAATTGTGAACAAAATTTGAACAAACTCATTGGAACATTTTTGTAAAATCTCCCAAAAGCCGAACATTTTTCAAATCCGAAAACAAATTTTGGATAGTAGAACATTTTTTAAAACTAGGAACATGTTTTGAAACTCCTGAACAAAACTTGAACACATGAACAATTTTTAAAACTTGCGTACATTTTCTCGAAACTCCCGAACAAAAATTGAAGCATGAACATTTTTTACATTGTGAACAATTCTTTAAATGGAAACATTTATGGAAACTCGCAACAAAATTTGGGAACATGAACATTTTTTTAATTTGGTGAAGAAATTTTGAAATTGGAAGATTTTTTTTAAACTCCCAAACATAATTTGAAACATGAACAAAAAGAAAATAAAAAGTGAAGAAAAAGGAATTGAAAGATGAAATAAAGAAACAGGAAAACAAAGAAAGAAAAAGAAAAAAAGAAAAAATAACAAAGAAAAAGCAAACAGAAAAAACCAGTGAAAACCCGGTACAAAAACCTTCTAGAAGGTTCCAAAACCGTTCAGGAACCCTCGAGAAGATTCCCAAAACTGGGAAGATGTAGCCCCTGCGCTATCTCCTAACTGGGCTGGCCCATCTTGATCGCTAATCGCTCGTCTCTCTGTGCGAAGCTTCGACGACTCGACGCAGCGAGCGTCCAATAGGATTTTCCTGAGACGAGGAGACGAGATGTTGTGCTCGTGCGTGCGTGGGCTCAGTGGGCCGGGCTATGATGACACATAGTTAAATTTTTTGTCAAATTCCTGGGCAGCCCATGGCCCTATTCTGCCCCTACAGAGCTCCGCCCCTGGTGATGTGTGTATAGTCTCAAATTCAACGACACCATATTATCTGACCCTCAGATTAAAAGGAGTGTGCCAATGCAGCTTTATTTTTCAAAAATGCTATCTGGTTGCTTCGAATGCAAATTCACTTGGCTTGTCCTGTAACACCAATAATGTTTTGTGCATAATCATGCCATGTACTGAAAATGCGAGAATTGGCCTCGACAATTTATCTAGGAACTGTTCAAAAAAGACATGGCATCTTGTTAATTACTGGCATGGCATTTTTACTAGACAGCGTGGCAAAATTCAGAACATGGCATTTTTATATATTTTTCCATGGCAGTTTCTACATGATTTTTTTCTTCCAAAACATGGCATTTCTTAGTTACCCACATGCCACTTTCCACTATTGTGTCTCAAAATCCTTGTGTTTTTTGTTGCCATGGAAAAGAAACTAGTTTGTTGCCATGGTAGTTCCATAATTATTGTGCCAAAGTGTATATACCTTTTTTTTCTAGGGCCTAAATAGTATGAATGCTATGGAAATGTTTCGCAACACATTTTTTGTATGACTGTTTTTTGAATTGCTCACATGGTAAAAAAAATTCTCATGTCAATTTGGTATGTAATCACCACAAACATAATGTTCTTGTTGACTCATGCTATTTTTTGACATGTGCAATTTTATTATTGGCACCATGGAATTTTTAACATTGATAATAGTGTAGTTTTTTTGGGTACCATTTCATTTTTTGCGTCATAGAATGGCATTTTTTCATATTAGACTATCAACATGTGTCAACCATGGCAAATTTAATTTCAATAACATGTATATACCATCACAAATCAACATGTGTTCACATGGAAAAAAATAAGTAGAAACAATGGCATTTTTGTATAAACCATGTCATTTTTTGTAGATACCATGACAATTATAATGTATATTTCATGGCAAATCAACATGTGTCCCCATGTCAAATTATATTTGTGTGTATAAACCATTGCAATTTTTTTGTGGGAAACTATAGCATTTATAATGTACATGCCATGGAAAAACAACTAGTGTGTGCCCATGGTATTTTTTTTGTGTATATAAAACATGACCATTTTTTGTTGACATTTTTATTTTATTTTCCATGGCAATTTTTAATTAGAGGATGGCATTTTTAAAATTTTAGCAAATGCAATATCAAGTTTTGTACCATGGAAATTTTATTTATTTTAGATCATGACAATTTCTTTTAGTTACCCCATGCCTTTGTTTATTCATTAGGTGACAGTACTTTTATTATTCATACCATGGTAATTTTATTTAGTTTGGCGATGGTCCTTTATTTTGTAGCATGAAATTTTTTATGCACCATTCGATTTTTATTTTTAGATGGAAATTTTTATTTTAAGAGCATGATTTGTTTTTTGTATAGCAAGGTATTTTGATTATAAGAGCATGACATGTTTTTTATTACAAAGAGCATGTCAATTTTATTTTAAAGAGCATGGCCTTTTTTTTACAAAGAGGATGACATTTTTTTATATAGCATGGCTTTTTTTCATTTTGCAGAGTATGGAATTTTATGTTAGTAAGAACATGGCATTTTTTAGCATATCATGGTAAATTTCTTCTTGTATGGATTTTTTTCAGTACAAATGTCACGACCACCCATTTTCATGTGCATACGAATTTTTTAATATTTTAGATATGGTGAATTTGTGTTTGAGTATAACCCCACTATTTGGTCATTTGTATTCTCAAGGCATGGAAAATTATTTTTGCTCAAGGCTATTTGGTCATTTTCGTGATAATTTTTCAACTTAACAACTTTTTTTTTACCCAGCTGAGACAGGGGACGAGAGCAGCAAGTTTAAGTACGAGAGGAAAGGGGGTTCGCTTGCAGGGGCTCTTTCCGACGAACCTTCACTCGATCAACCCCCCGGGAACGATTAGTTAGGACGTGCCTGCTCCTGTCATTAGGGTCCTTGTTTTTCTGCCTTGTTACTCCATCCGTCCCGAATTACTTGTCGCTCAAATACATCTATAGATACATCCATTTGAGCGAGTAATTTGACAGGAACGGAGTAATATTTAGCCCTTACATTTTATTTTTGGAAACCAAAGCCAAGCTACAGATCCATCTGATCCGAGTAGAGTGGGAGCATGTACACACGCTGCGCACACTATTACTCCCATTGGCCATTGGGCATAGCTTTTTCTCATGGCCATTGGGCATAGCTTTTTCTCTCTCTCTTTGTACCGTTGCCATCTTTTTCGATCGGGAAGAATTCAGAAACCACCGTCCCATCTCTCTTTCCTGCAAAACCAGACAAACCCAACGCACAGGCACAGCCCACACGCAACACTGTCCCCTGCTCCTCCTCCTCTCTCCTTTCCTTTGCTCGCCGCCTCGGGATCCCCCGCCGCAGAGCTGGCCTTTGCTTGCGCACGAATGTCTCGGACTGTTGCGGCCTCCGTCTCCGCGCAGCGAAACCCACATTTATTTGCCACCTAAAAGGGGCACACCTCCCCACCTCAGCTTAAATTCCTCCTACCCAGCCGCATCGAGAAACGCAGAGGAGAAATGGCGGCTATATAGCGAGGCACGCGGCAGGCAGACTGGAGGAGGAGCAGGAGCAGAGGTTTTTGTTTGTTTTCTTGCGGAGAAGTACTGCGATGGGGCGCGCTCGCGGCGGCAGGCTGCTCCTGGTCCTCGCCGCGCTGTTCGTGGCGCTGCTCCTCCTCTCCGGCTGCGCGGCGGAAGGGGAGGACGAGGAGGGCTCGCCGGTGGCGGCGGCGGAGGAGCCGGAGGCGCCGATGGAGGACAAGGAGAAGGCGGCCCTGTACGCCGCCATCGGGGGCTTCGTCGGCAAGGCCTGGAACGGCTCCGGCCTCTTCCCCGACCCCTGCGGCCAGACTCCCATCCAGGTTCCTCTTCGTCTCCCCCACAGCTACCTCCTCCTCTTTACTGCGCCTGCGGTTCTTGGTTTATTCCTGGAAAATGGTAGAGCAATGGAGGATTCGGAAACACCAAAATTTGCCCTTTTTTCATGGATAGTAAAACACCAAAATTTGCTCCTTTTTCATGGATGTTTGCCCAGTCAAATCTTCCCTGTTCTGCATTACATTTTCTTGAGATTCACTGCAAATCGCTGCACAAAAGGATATGTTTGTTTGCACATCCACCCAATTAGTTGTCTTATTATCTTGGGAATGCACAGTGAGATGCTCCGAGCAAGCCTTCCTCAAACATGCTTTTTATCGTCAAATTCCCGATCGAAGTTCCCCTGTTCATCGCTCCAAGTTCCCCTGTTCTTGCGTGCTACATCTGTTTCCTACCTTTTCACTTGCAGCAGCTCCCTCACTGTTCGCTCCATTGTTCCTCAACTGTTTTGCTAGACTACTTCACTGTTGGACGGACGAGTGAGACGAAACCCTTGTTCCTCTCCTACCTACGGCTTCGCGATTCTTGCCTAATTTGGGAGCTTTTTTTTATCTCTGTTGTGTGCAACAACTTTTTTCACCGCACATGATAAGAATCTGTGATTTGAAATGTCATTGTTTTCTTAAACGCATCCCATTTGGTCCTTCTTTTCCCATGTCTCTGTCCTCTTGCTCTTTTGCTCTGCCCAGAGAATTATGGGTACCAAGTACTACTACTACTACTTTTTTACTTTCACCGATTTAACACTTGTTACCTTCATACGCAGTTAGTTAGTTTAACCTGGTTTACATCTGCCAAGAAAGTTGTACATGAACATGTGACCATTCCATGTCTGTTTCTAGTATTTATCCCCTTGTAAGTTTTGCTTCTTACATGCCCTGCTTCTACTACTTTTCATTTGCAAGTATGTAATCGTACAAATTTAACTGACTGACGATGAAACAATTGGTTCTTGGATCCCAATTCGTGATGATGACATTCAATTTTTTGTTCTGGTAATTTTGGACATCGATATTCAAATACAGTGCAATAATTTGTTCTTGGACCCCCATTCTGTTCTTTCTACAGGGGGTGTCATGTGATCTCTTCAATGGCCTGTGGCACCCAACAGTGGTCAGCATCGGTCCGGTGCTCGACAACTCGCTGCAGTGCGCACCGGACGCCAGGTTCAGCCCCCAGCTGTTCGACCTCCGGCGCCTCAAGAGCCTCACCTTCTACGCCTGCTTCCCGGCGGCCAACCCCACGGCGATCCCGGCCGCGAACTGGTACGGGCTCGCCGGCACACTCGAGACGCTTGAGTTCCGCTCGAACCCGGGCCTGGCCGGCGCCATCCCGGCGTCCCTCGGCCGCCTGGCCAGCCTGCAGTCCCTGGTCCTCGTCGACAACAACCTCACGGGCGCCGTGCCGCCGGAGCTCGGCGGGCTGGCGAAGCTGCGGCGGCTCGTGCTGTCCGGGAACGGGCTGTCGGGCCCGGTGCCGGCGACGCTCGGTAACAACAACACCCAACTACGCCGCCTCGACGAGCCGCTGCTGATCGTGGACATGAGCAAGAACTCTCTAACCGGGTCTCTGCCTCCGTCGCTAGGTGGGCTCAAGGGGCTGCTCAAGATGGACCTCAGCAACAACCGCCTCGACGGCCGCATCCCGCCGGAGCTCGCCGGCCTCGAGAGCCTCACACTGCTCGACCTCCGGAACAACAGCCTCACCGGCGGGCTCCCCGAGTTCGTGCTGGGGATGCCGGCGCTGCAGGACCTGCTGCTCTCCAGCAACCCGCTGCTGGGAGGCACCCTGATGCAGCGCGGCTGGGAGAAGATGGCGAGCCTGGCCACGCTGGACCTGTCCAACGTCGGCCTCGGCGGCGCCATCCCGGAGTCCATGGCGGCGATGCCCAGGCTGCGGTTCCTGGCGCTGGACCATAACCGCCTCTCCGGCACCGTGCCGGCCAAGCTGGCCGCGCTGCCGAGCATCGGCGCCATGTACCTCAACGGCAACAACCTGACGGGGGCGCTGGAGTTCTCGCCGGCGTTCTACCAGAGGATGGGCAGCAGGTTTGCCTCCTGGGACAACCCCGGCCTGTGCGCGGCGGAGGCGGACGGCGGCGCGCCAACCGGCGTGGCCGTGTGCAAGGACGCGCAGGATCCGCCTCGCGTCGGCGTGAGGGACAGGATGGACGGGGGTGGGGGGAAGCCCGAGGCGAGCTCGAGCCTCCCGGCGTCCTCGTCGTCGTTTGGCCTCTCGGGTCACAAGGTCGCCGGCCTCTGGTGCTTGGTGATGGTGATGGTGTTGTAGGCGGCAGCGAGTTCAGATTTACTGATAGGTGCAAAGGAGGAGACGATGAAGAAACTTATAGTTAATTTGAGCGATTAGTTTCCATGGTGTCCTTCTCTTTTGGCATTTTGGCTGGTCGATCTGCTCTGCTCTGCTCTGTCTATTAGGGTGAAGGAGGAAGAACAGAGTGTTAAGTGGTTACTGACAGACAGGTAGCTTGTTCTTTTGGGTGTAATTAGGCCTGTTTCTGTGTCAAGTTACAGGATGTGAATATATGCAAAAAAAAAAAAGGTTGACAGCCCTCATCTTTATTTACAATGATGGATTTTCTATCAAGATAATACCATTCTCTAATGTTTTTAGCACATGTGTGGATTACTTTGGCTGTTGATGAGTTTGTCACTCATGCTGTCATGCATGTTTAAACGGATTTTTTTCACTTATATTTAAGTCGTCTGGTTTTTCAAATTTGGGTAAGTTGATTTTCAAACCGTCGGTTCTATTGTCAAGTTTTGTACCTTCTTTTGTCCTGTGTTATTATTCCTCTATTATATCCCTATTCTTGTATATTTCAGAAAAGCGTGGTTTTGTGTGCAATTTTTTCCATTGTTTGTTTGCTTTTTTTCATCTTCTTTCTTCTCTTATAAAGGTCAATATTAATTATGCAAACTCATTTTCCCTTAATAATCTCATTATTTTAAAACAATTAGTTTTTAATTCTTTTTATTTCTACTTAAAGGGTAGTACCGAACCACTAACTCGCTATTTCTCTCAAAACTTTACTATTTTGATTTTGATTTTGTATTTTTGTTTTCATTTTCTTTCTTCTTTAATGGTATTACCAATGCCACCAATTTTGGTTCCTTCTTAGGAAATTTCATGTTCTTTGAAGATTCCACTATTATATGCTTATTCTTGCATCTTTTCGATAAGCACGATTTCTATGTAAATTGTGTGCAAATTTTGCAAATATTTATTTAATTAGTCTTTTTATTTTCTTTATACTTAAAGGTACTACTTCCGTCCTGGTTTTATTAGTCCCCAATGTAGTTTATGCTAAATTTTGACCGAAAATTTAACAGACAAAATATGAGTGCAGGTCTACAAAAACTATATCGTTAGATTCATATTTGAACGTAGTTTCCAATGATATAATTTTTGTGACATAAATGAACATTTTGTTAGTTAAATTTATGGTCAAATTTTGGCACGGATTACAATGGGGACCAATAAACCAAGACGGAGCGAGTAATGCACAACCACTAATTTATTACTTCTTAGAATATTTTGCTATTTTGATTTTTGGTTTAGTTTTCATTTCATTTTCTTTCTTCTTTATAGATATTACCAATGCAACCAATTGATTCCTTAGGAAATTTCCTTTTCTGTGAAGAATCCACTATTCTATGCTTATTCTTGCATATTATAAATCACAGTTTCTATGTAAATTTTCTGCAAACTTTGCCATTATTATTTTTATTATTTTCCTTTTTCTTTTTTCTTTCTTCCTAACGGGCAATACCAATGCCACTAATTCACTCTTTCTTAGAAAACTTCATTACTATGATTTTGTTTTTGTTTTTATTTAATTTTATTTCTTCATAAAGAATAATACAAAAACCACTAATTCATTTTTTCTTAGAAAAGCTTTATTATTTTATTTTTTAATTAAGTTTTCTTTTTTTTCTTTGATGGTAATACCAATATCACTAATTCATTCCTTCTTAGGAAACATTTTCTTTGGAGAATTCAATAGCTTTATACTTGTTTTCTACTTTATAACAAAGCGCATTTTTTGTGTAATACCAATAACACTAGTTGCTTGAAGTACGTGGGATATAAGAATCCCTAAAGTATGTACTCGTCTAAAAATATAGAAGTTTGTCCTGCACATGGTAATTAATTAGTAGTAGCCCTTATTGATGATTTTCACTCTCTTAGTTACATCTTTACTTAATTTCTTTGATGCACCTCACAAATATGTAAGGAGTGTTATATTGTGTTTTGCGAATGTACTATATGTTAAAGTCTACTATCTAATATTGATCCATTCTGCATCTAGAATTGTGGATTCCGTAAAATTATTTAGTGGAACCATGCAATTATGATGTGCAATTGTTGTATTTAGTATTTGTAGTTATTTCAGTTTATTCAACTTCTTCAATGTATGTCAATAAGACAATGTTAAAGGCTGGCATTGGAGATTTTGAGTTTGCGTAAATCTAAAAATAGTTCACTTTTGTGAGTTATGTACTTCTAAAAACATGTCTATGGTCGATTCTTTGTGCATACATGCTTATTTGCAAGTCTTCTTTATATTTGTATAAAATAAAGAACATTTTTGCACATTACTTGATGGTTAAGACATTAGCACATAACGTAGTTACTTGTTGGTGATCAACTTTGATGACAAGACATTTCCGTTATTGTGGTGTTCAATTACAGTTATATTTTTAACATCCTAGACCACATCTTTTTTTTGTATGACTAGAGTTTAGGTCGATTCTTTTATCTACTTTATCAAGAAGAATACACATTGTGAATTGTATCACAATACTAAATTATGTTTCTCTGTACATGTTTGATTCCACACGGCCAAGCTTGTGTCAATAAAACATTTGTGCTATTAGTAAACACAACATATTGGACCTTGTATTTGTCGTTGTGATGGTTTGTAATACTCCTATTTGTCTAATCACTTCTTCTATTTTTGTGTTTTTGACTCACGTGTTCATACTTTTATGCCTAATTTTCTACAACTAATTGTAAAAATATCCACATCACATCACCGTTTATCCACCACAAACAGGCTCTAATAGAAAACAACAGGGCTTCAAAATTATTATTTTTATCGCCTAACAGTGGAAGGTTCATAGAATATTATTCGTGATTGCTAATTTTCTATGTATATTTTAAAAAAAGTTGTAGTAACAACGAATACATATATTTTTCCATACTTATTTCCCAATAAAAAGTACAAGTTACATCATTGTATTTGATGAAATTTTACTATGAATAATTATGCATAATGCTAGCCTGTGCAGGTGAACAGGTTGATGTCTAATTTTCTATAATTATATTGAGTGTTGCTGAGTTAAGGGAAAAAACAAGGACAAACGTTTAAAAACAAGGTTGGATGGCCGGATTCGTATCACCATCCATGGATTGGTCCGGACCAGTTCACAAAAAAAATAGTGTGTCTGTTTTAAGGGTTAGCGTTGGGAATTGGGTTACACTAATGTAACAATGATAGGTAATTCCCCGTCGTCCTACTACATTTAGCAGTAAAAGCATTTTCGCAAAAAAAGCAGTAAAAGCAGCAATGATTTTTTTTCGAGAATGATGAAAGCAGCAAAGATCACTTCGTTAGGTAGAAAATCGTGTTGATGCACCACATAGGCCATGTTTGGATCCATGAGTTAGAGTTAATTTGAGCTAGTTTGGGCTCAAATAGCCCTAAAGTATCAAACATGAGAGCTAGTTTGAGCTAGTGGCGTCAACCCATCCAAAATAACTATCCCACCCAAGAGGTGCTGATCGGGGCTAGTTCTCTTAGTGCATTTATAGTCAATCTAATATTGTCATCCAAACACCTCTTTGGCTAGTGTTAGTTCAGGGTTAGTGATTGTTTAGTATCATTGTTATTTAGAAAACGTAGGATAGCGTAGGATCTATTCTACCTTGACTTGTGCTACAAGATGACCATGTAATCCTATATACTCCCTCCATTCGAAAATACTTGTCATCAAAATGGATCAAAAAAGATATATGCAGAACAAAAATACGTCTAGATACACCCCCTTTTATCCATTTTGATGACAAGTATTTCCGGACGGAGGGAGTATATGCCCACGAGGCTCAAGCAATACAATCAACTATTCTACCAATATCTCTCTCCCTTTTAACTGTCATGAGCTAGAAACTAACTCTAACCTTTAGCTAAGTTAGAGTATCCAAACAGTGCCATACATGGATGGATTGCACGGCAAACGACCCTGTTTGTTTTGTTTTGCACACACCAGCGGGAAAGGCCAGGAGAGGATCGACGAACACCGAGGAGGAGCAAGCAGCGGCAGACAGCGCCTCTTTGTTGCGGAATCATTGGCGCGTCGGATCGCATCGCTGCCGAGAGATCCGTCAGCGTTGTCTCTTGTGTGCACACTCCAGCAGCAGCACAGGCCGCACAGTGCCGCACAGGCTACACACTGCACACTACAGTCTATCTCTAATTCTCTACCCTACCCGAGATCGATAATTTTGCAAGATAAATCTCGCCGAGTCCAGCCAGGATCATCAGCGCAGAAGCACAAGTCAGCAAAACCTGCAGGACAGCGGTGCACGGCACGGACGGACAGACCGGCCGTGCGCGTCCGCTCGCCGTCTCTTCTTTCCGGACGAAATCACCGTTCTGACCTTATACGTGAAGATTAACACGAATTGACCTCGTTTCGAAAAATATTTTCGAATCTGACCTTTTTTGGTCACGCCAACGTCCTTGGCGTTTGGATTGCACTCCAGACGCCACGATCAATGGCGTTTAGCCGTGGCCTACACTTACACAGCTGGCACTGATGTGGCAAAGGCGAAATGCCATGAACCTTGGCGTTTGGGCAAACGCCATAGTCCTTGGCGTTTGGTAATACACACATAAACGTGTCCTTGTCAGGCGGGCCTAGCTAAAGCTACCGAAAAGCTGGCTGGTTAAATCTTTTGGGCAAGCTTGCATGTTAGTATCAAACTTGCGTTTTGGGTAAACGCCATATTCCTTGGGCGAGCTTGCATGTTAGTATTATTTCTTCTTTCCATGCAAACGATGTGCTCCATGAGTCCATGACACGTTGCACGTATTGTGAGCGGAACAGGAACTACGATTGCCTTCTTTGAATTATTACTCCTAGTCAAGCATGAACTGCATGGTTTCGGGCCATTAACTCGGTGCTGCTAATCGCCGGTAAAAATTCCAACCCGACTTTTTTGTCATTCAACATGATGTTGTAAATCAAGTCGTCTGAATTTTCACAAATCGACATCAAATTTATGGAAGGTTTGCAGGTGTTCAAACTCGTGCCACTTACGGGTCCGACCACACGATCTGACCCCAACTACTACTGGAATTTCCGTATACGCGGTTGTCAGGCTCTTCGCCGAGAGCCAAAACACAGACACTCAACAAAGTAAATAGCACCGAGAGCCACACTCGGCAAACCTTGCTTCACGGCAACTAGTTGACGTTGCCATCACGGGCTCACGGCGAACAAGCATCGCACGACAAACGACGCAGATGCCGAGAGCCACACACGGCAAAGAGGAGCCACGTGGCATCCCCGTTCACAACTGATGGCTCCGTCAGTTTCTTTCCACATTACCGAGAGCGGACGTGATTGGACGCAGCCGTTCTAGAGCAATGTCACCGGACGGGTGGGCTTCCACACAACACATCACTGGTGCCTTTCCTCTCCGTTCTAACCCTATTCGGTCCTCTCCACTCCCTCGCCGTCCAGACCAAGATCTCCACCATGCCCAAGTCTTGGTTTTCTGAGGTGTCGGCTTTGGATCTCCCTTCAGATCATGGCACCGCCGTCATCGTTCTTCGGACTCCTTGACCTCCACGGTCACCAACTCCTCAGAGATGAAGGAGATCGTCATCTTCTCTGACGACAAGGAGGATTAGCCGACGGAGCAGTCACGCTTCCTCTCGGAGGCGGCAAGAACGAACCAGGAGTGCCAATGATAGATTGTCCACTACCTCGGTGGCCCCGGTGGCTTGTCGTCCTCGTGGAGCATCGTCGCGGCGGCAAGGCAGAAGTGGATAAACACGGTGTGCCGCTCGGCCTCCGCAAAGTTCGACAAGGCGCCGACTAGGTCCGCGCTGACCACAGCGGGGACGGTCGCGTGTCATCGCGACTGCTTTGACGGGGAGCTTACAAAGATCAGCTAGGATTGACCGCTCAACGACACCCCCCCCCCCCACTATCAGCAGGGGCAAGGCAGCCAGGGCACACCGACCAGGGTCAACATTAGCCTAGGCGGCCCTCGGCACGACACAGAAGAAAGCGAAACGACTCATTCGTGAGCGCCATGTGGCGATCGGACGGGGCTGCCGCACCCCGTGCCCTTCCATCGCTGGAAGGACTACTCTGATGATGAATACGACGGCGACGGCGACATGAACGACAATGGTGGTTCCACCGTAAATTACTCCATCCGTCCCATAATGTAAGACCTTTTTTGACACCAAGAGTACTATCTCCGACCTGGTTTATTGGTCCCCTTCGTATTTTGTGCCAAATTTTAAGCTTAAATTTAAATAACAAAATATTAGTGAATGTCACAAAAAATAATAATGTTGAAAATTATGTTCAAATACGAATAGAAGGATATATTTTTTGTGACATGCATTAATATTTTCTTAGTTAAATCTATGATCAAAATTTAGCAAAATACGACGAGGACCAATAAATCAGGACGGAGGTATTATGCGTGAACTTAAGTGAATTTTGTTGTCTTTGCAAATTCATTCTGTTTAGCATGCAAAAAAAAATGTTCGGTTTGTTAAATCACGTTCCTAAAGTATGCGAACATGATTGGATGGTTGGCTTTCATATTCTTGCATGCGGACTGGTCCGAACCAGTCCGCTGACAAATACTCCCTTCGTCCCAAAATTCTTGTCTTGGATTTGTCTAGATACGGATGTACCTAATACTAAAACATGACTTGATACATCCGTATTTGGATAAATCTAAGATAAGAATTTTGGGACGGAGGGAGTACAATATTTTTTTAGGAGTCAGTGTTGGTGATGTCTTACTAGTGTGTCGCACTCCGCAATGCAAATCATCCGATCGACTGTACTTTATATGTTGCATCACTCGGCATCTGATTGACTCTGCTGAATGTTCTCTATCTAGCTAGCGAATCTGTTAGTTAGCTTTTTTTTTTCTTACATGAGCTCTCAATTAGCTTTAGCTAAGCTAGGCTAGGACATATTTGTGTCTGACACCAAACGCCAAGGAGTATGGCATTTGCCCAAACGCCAAGGTTCATGGCGTTTCGCCTGCGCCACATCAGCGCCAGCTGTGTAAGTGTGGGCCAGGGCTAGACGCCATTGATTATGCCGTCTTCAGTGCAATCCAAACGCCAAGGATGTTGGCGTGACTAAAAAAGATCAGATTCAAAAGTATTTTCCAAACGAGGTCAATTCGTGCTAATCTTCGCGTACAAGGTCAAAACAGAAATTTCATCCCTTCTTTCCTTCCTTTCCGGTGGCTCGGCTGGAGTGACACGGTTTGCGCGCGGTGCCGTCGTTGCTCTGCGATTGACACCCGTCGTGTCCGCTCAGCTCAGGGGAGGGGAAAGGGCGCGTCCCGTCTGGTTCTGGGGTCTGCGCTGCCGTGCCGTGCCGTGCTGCCGGCCGGACCGGGCCGACGAAGACCACCGTTGTTTTGTCTCTCTCTCTCGCGCGCGCGCCGTGGCGTCAGAGCTGTTTCTTCCCCGGATCGACGCGACGCTTGCCGTGGTGGTACCGGCGAGAGATATTGACAGGACTGGACGTACGCTTTGCTTGGCTCTACCTTTCCCGTCGGTTTGAACGCACGTCCCGTGCGTCGATCGGACCGCGCTGCAACGGCCGACGGAGCAGGGCCCAGGGCCAGGCTTTTGGACAGGACCATGGTTCGTCCTTATTTTGGACAAACGGCATAGCAAATCTAACTCCAGACCAACTAGTGTAAACCTTTTGGTTTAAGCAGTTTACTGCATTCATTAGCGCACACTTTTCGTTTAAGCAGTTTGCTGCATTTCGTTGTTGAAATGTCAGAGCAACTCTCATGAGGCGACCCATTTCGTCCGTCCGCGTCCGTTTGGATTGGCGTGGACAAAAGTGGCGGCCCAACGCGCCGACCCAAACCCAAATCACGTCCGCGCCGACGCATTTCCGGCCCAAACTTGCACCTGGAATTCGTCGGCGCGGACGCAAAGCGAACGCGCCGCGCGTCTCCTCGCCGTCCGCCGCGTCCCCACCTGGCGGCCACCCAACCGCCACCGGTCGTCTTATTTATGACGACCACCGACAGCGGGCCCACGCGTCAGCCAGTGCGCGCGTCCTTTTTTAACCACGCGTGCGGCGGGGTCGGCCTCATCCACTTCTCCCGTCCACATCTGGCCCCCCACCACTCCCTTTGCTTCCTCGCCGGCGACCGCAAACCCTAGCGCGCCCATGGGCCTCTTTGGCAGCAGCAAGGGCAAGGGCAAGGGCACCCCCGACGCCTCGTCGTCCCGTGCTCCCCCTCCCCCTCCACCGCCGGTGCGTTTTCGCCCTGAACGCCGGCGCCTGCACATCCCGCTGCACCAAGCGCGGTCGCACTGGGAGTATAGGCAGCCCCTCCCCTACCCCGACGTAACGCTGCCACACCATTGGCATTTGGATCCAAACCGGATCCCGGTGCTGGCGGTTCCGCGGACCCAACGGGCCCATGACGACGAGGTGCGCCGGCGCTGCGCGCTGCTCACGCCTGAGCAGCGTCGGCTGCCCGAGTACGCCGCCGACTGTCCCAACTGGGAGGCTTGGTTCGCCCTCGAACACGAGGAGCAACGACGCTCGGGTGTCGACGCCGTCCCGCCGCCGTTCCCACCGCCGCCCCCGGAGGTAGAGCCGGAGGACATGGAGGCGGAGGCGGAGTACCAAGTCGCCCTTGAGGAGGCCCTGCAGCACGTGCTGGAGGCTAGCCGCATCGACGAGGATGCGCACTGGGATGGGCTGGAGCAAGCCCTTGCCCTGTCGGCGGCGGGGGACTTTGTCCACTCCCCGCTCTTCGGGCTTCCGCCTCCACCGTCGCCGCCCGTCCAGCCGAAGCCGGAGCCGGAGCCGAAGCCGTCGCGTAAGCGCTCCCCGCCTCCACCCACTTGGCTGGAGGAGGCCTACTCGTGGACGGGCCAGTACCGCGAGTGGGTCAGCGCACCTCCCGTCCACTTCGCCGCCACGCCGGAGGAGGAGGCGGCCTACCTCGAGCGATGGAAGGAGCACTGGCTCCGCCAGGAGCAGGCCGACGGCGAGGAGCAGATGCGCTACGACGCCATGCTCCAACGCGACGCGGAGGCGCTCCGGCTCGAGGAGGATGAGGAGGAGCGCGCGCGGCTTGCCGCCATGCCGCCGCCCCAGCAGACGCCGGAGGAGGCTGCCCTGGCAGCGTACCAGGCGGCGTTCGGGTGGGCTAGCCTTGCTCCGGTCTTCATCGACCTCACCGATGACGACGTCATGGGCAAGGGCAAGGGCAAGGCCGATGACGTCTAGGGCAGCGTGCGGGGCGGCAGCAGGCGGGCGCAGACTTTTTTTAATGTTTCATTTAATGTTTATTAGATTTAGGCGGTCGCAGACTTTGGGCGGCGTTTGACCGGCCACTTTATGTTTAATTATGTTTATTTATGTTTATTTCGTGCAATTTGTTTTTTTTCACGCTGGCACATTTAGGTCGGCCTCCCCGTTGGGTGGTCAAGCCGACCCATTTTAAAATGCGGACGCGCACGTCCGCCTGGCCGACCCAAACGGACAAAAAGCGGACAAAGCGCGCGTCCGTTTGGGTCGCCCCGTTGGAGTTGCTCTCACCCATCCTTCCAGATTAATTATTAATCATACTAAGGGCATCTCCAACGGTGACCCGCAAATTTCATCCGGCAGCCGTCCGTGGGCAGAGGGAACACGAAACAGTCCATGGACATGGATGACAGTGGCGGCCATCCAACGTTGTCCGCATACATTTCAACAACTATTAAACTAACCAGATGAAATTCGTGCAAACACGACGGATTTCGTTGAAATTCGATAGAAAATAGCACAAATCATCCAAATAAGTCCAGTACAATCGTAATTCAGATTCAACATGATTAACTGGATGTTCAACAAGTTTTTCATGAACGGATCCTGTCGTCCCACACATACTGCCTACTGAAGAGGAACCGCAGCCAGGCGAAGGAGGATGATGGGGAAGCAGAGCAAGGGGGAGAAAGGGCGGATTCGAAGAAAATGGGACCGGGAGGGGTTTCGGGTGGGCCGGGGTGGTCAGAAGCGAGCGTGGGTGCTGTCTGCACTCCGTAAAGCTCCCTTTAGTTTGTCCCCATTTTGTGGGAAAAAGTACGGCCGGACCGCTTGACGGATCGATACGGGACCATGTTGGATGGCACAACACATCCGAACCGCACGGTTCGAACGTATGTGGATGGTTTGAGGGTGTATGTTAGAGATGCCCTAACACTTCAAACTCGAACCTTTGCTAGTGTAAAACTATTATTTCTCGCTAGGGTTAGCTCACCGTCGTTAGCCTCCGAGGGACTTGACAATGATGTGGTTTTGGCTCCTGTGCTACAGATCATGTCTGTGAAGGAAATATGCCCTAGAGGCAATAATAAAGTTATTATTTATTTCCTTATTTCATGATAAATGTTTATTATTCATGCTAGCATTGTATTAACCGGAAACTTAGTACATGTGTGAATACATAGACAAAATATAATGTCCCTAGTATGCCTCTACTTGACTAGCTCGTTAATTAAAGATGGTTAAGTTTCCTAACCATGGACATGTGTTGTCATTTGATGAACGAGATCACATAATTAGGAGAATGATGTGATGGGCATGACCCATCTGTTAGCTTAGCATTACGATCGTTACAGTTTCATTGCAACTGCTTTCTTCATTACTTATACATGTTCCTCAGACTATGAGATTATGCAACTCCCGAATACCGGAGGGACACTTTGCGTGCTACCAAACGTCACAACGTAAATGGGTGATTATAAAGGTGTTCTACAGGTGTATCCGAAGGTGTTTGTTGGGTTGGCATAGATCGAGATTAGGTTTTGTCACTCCGTGTCTTGGAGAGGTATCTCTGGGCCCTCTCGGTAATGCTCATCACTATAAGACTTGCAAGCAATATAACTGATGAGTTAGTTGCTGGATGAAGTATTACAGTACGAGTAAAGAGACTTGCCGATAACGAGATTGAACTAGGTATGATGATACCGACGATCGAATCTCGGGCAAGTAACATACCGATGACAAAGGGAACAACGTATGTTGTTATGCGATTTGACCGATAAAGATCTTCATAGAATATGCGGGAGCCAATATGGGCATCCAGGTTCCGCTATTGGTTATTGACCGGAGATGTGTCTCGGTCATGTCTACATAGTTCTCGAACCCGTAGGGTTCGCACGCTTAACGTTCGATGACGATATGTATTATGAGTTATGTGTTTTTGATGACCGAAGTTTGTTTGGAGTCCCGGATGAGATCACGGACGTGACGAGGAGTCTCGAAATGGTCGAGACATAAAGGTCGATATATTGGACGGCTATATTCGGACACCGGAAGTGTTCCGGAAAGTTTCGGGTAAAACCGGAGTGCCGGAGGGGTTACTAGAACCCCCCGGGGAACTAATGGGCCACATTGGGCCTTGGTGGAGAGAGAGAGAGGGGCGGCCAGGGCAGGCCGTGCGTCCCCTCCCCCTTGGGTTTGAATTGGACTAGGGAAGGGGGCGGCGCCCCCCTTTCCTACTCCCTCTCCCTCTCCTTACTTTCCCCTCTCTCCCTCTTGGTGGAATCCTAATAGGACTAGTAGTCCTAGTAGGACTCCCCTCTTGGGGCGTGCCCTAGCGGCCGGCCGGCCTTCCCCTTGCTCCTTTATATACGGGGGCAGGGGCACCCTAGAACACACAAGTTTCTCTCTCAACCGTGTGCGGTGCCCCCCTCCACAGTTACACACCTCGATCATACCATCATAGAGCTTAGGCGAAGCCCTGCGCCGGTAACATCATAATCACCGTCGCGATGTCGTCGTGCTGACGTAACTCAACCTCGTCCTCAACTGGATCAAGAGCACGAGGGACGTCATCGAGCTAAACATGTGCTAAACACGGAGGTGCCGTACGTTCGATACTTGGATCGGTTGGATCGGAAAGAAGTTCGACTATATCAATCGCGTTATTGAAACTCTTCTGCTTTTGGTCTACGAGGGTACGTGGATACACTCTCCCCTCTCGTTGCTATGCATCATCTAGATAGATATTTCGTGATCGTAGGAAATATTTTGAAATTACCGCGTTCCCCAACAGTGGTATCAGAGTCAGGTCTATGCATAGATGTTATATGCACGAGTAGAACACAAAGAGTTGTGGGCGATAATAGTCATAATGCTTACCACCAGCGTCTTACTTTTATTCGACGGTATTGTTGGATAAAGCGGCCCGGACCGACATTACATGACCGCGTTCATGAGACTGGTTCTGTTGGGGAACGTAGCAGAAGTTCAAAATTTTCCTACGTATCACCAAGATCTACCTATGGAGAAACTAGCAACGAGGGGAAGGAGAGTGCATCTACATACCCTTGTAGATCGCTAAGCGGAAGCGTTCAAGTGAACGGGGATGATGGAGTCGTACTCGTCGTGATTCAAATCACCGATGATCAAGTGCCGAACGCACGGCACCTCCGCGTTCAACACACGTACAGCCCGGTGACGTCTCCCAAGCCTTGATCCAGCAAGGAGAGAGGGAGAGGTTGAAGAAGACTCCATCCAGCAGCAGCACAACGGCGTGGTGGTGGTGGAGGAGCGTGGCAATCCTGCAGGGCTTCGCCAAGCACCGCGGGAGAGGAGGAGTACTTGTGAGAGGGGGAGGGCTGCGCCAGAACTTCGTCTGTAGCTCCCATGCGCCTCCCCACTATATATAGGGGTGGAGGGGCTGGTTTCTTGCCCTCCAAGTCCATTGGGGCGTTGTCCAAGGTGGGAGGAAAGAAATCCCATCATTTCCTTCCCCACCGATTGTTATCCCCCCTTTTTAGGGATCTTGATCTTATCCCTTCGGGATATGATCTTATTCCTTCTAAGGGGGGATCTTGTCGCGCCTTGACCCGGGGTGTGGGGCCTTGCCCCCACTACCCACGTTCATGTGGGTCCCCCATGCAGGTGGGCCCCACTCCGGAACCTTCTAGAACCTTCCCGGTACAATACCGAAAAATCCCGAACATTTTCCGGTGGCCAAAATAGGACTTCCCATATATAAATCTTTACCTCCGGACCATTCCGGAACTCCTCGTGATGTCCGGGATCTCATCCGGGACTCCGATCAACATTCGGTAACCACATACAAACTTCCTTTATAACCCTAGCATCATCGAACCTTAAGTGTGTAGACCCTACGGGTTCGGGAGACATGTAGACATGACCGAGACGTTCTCCGGTCAATAACCAACAGCGGGATCTGGATACCCATGATGGCTCCCACATGTTCCACGATGATCTCATCGGATGAACCACGATGTCAAGGACTTAATCAATCCCGTATTCAATTCCCTCTGTCTATCGGTATGTTACTTGCCCGAGATTCGATCATCGGTATCCAATACCTTGTTCAATCTCGTTACCGGCAAGTCACTTTACTCGTTCCGTAACACATCATCCCGTGATCAACTCCTTGGTCACATTGCGCATATGATGATGTCCTACCGACTGGGCCCAGCGATACCTCTCCGTTTACACGGAGTGACAAATCCCAGTCTCGATCCGTATAAAACAATAGATACTTTCGGAGATACCTGTAGTGCACCTTTATAGTCACCCAGTTATGTTGTGACGTTTGATACACCCAAAGCACTCCTACGGTATCCAGGAGTTACACGCTGTCATGGTCGAAGGAAGAGATACTTGACATTGGCAAATCTCTAGCAAATGAACTACACGATCTTTTGTGCTAGTCTTAGGATTGGGTCTTGTCCATCACATCATTCTCCTAATGATGTGATCCCGTTATCAACGACATCCAATGTCCATAGCCAGGAAACCATGACTATCTGTTGATCACAACGAGCTAGTCAACTAGAGGCTCACTAGGGACATATTGTGGTCTATGTATTCACACGTGTATTACGATTTCCGGATAATACAGTTATAGCATGAATAAAAGACAATTATCATGAACAAGGAAATATAATAATAATACTTTTATTATTGCCTCTAGGGCATATTTCCAACAGTCTCCCACGTGCACTAGAGTCAATAATCTAGTTCACATCACTATGTGATTAACACTCACAGGTCACATCGCCATGTGACTAACACCCAAGAGTTTACTAGAATCAGTAGTCTAGTTCACATCACTATGTGATTAATACTCAATGAGTTTTAGGTTTGATCATGTTGCTTGTGAGAGAGGTTTTAGTCAACGGGTCCGAACCTTTCAGATCCGTGTGTGTTTTACAAATCTCTATGTCATCTCCTAGATGTAGCTACCACGCTCTATTTGGAGCTAATCCAAATAACTGTTCTACTTGGAGCTATTCTAAATTGTTGCTCCATTATATGTATCCGGTATCTCTACTCAGAGCTATCCGTATAGGTGTCAAGCTTGCATCGACGTAACCCTTTACGAAGAACTCTTTTACCACCTCCATAATCGAGAAAAATTCCTTAGTCCACTAACTTCTAAGGATAACTTTGACCGCTGTCCTGTGATCCATTCTTGGATCACTCTTGTACCCCTTGACTGACTCATGGCAAGGCACACTTCAGGTGCGGTACTCAGCATGGCATACTTTAGAGCCTACGTCTAAAGTATAGGGGATGACCTTCGTCCGTTCTCTCTTTTCTGCCGTGGTCGAGCTTTAAGTCCTAACTTCGTACCTTACAACTCAGGCAAGAACTCCTTCTTTGACTGGTCCATCTTGAACACCTTCAAGATCATGTCAAGGTATGTGCTCATTTGAAAGTATTATTAAGCATTTTGATCTATCCTTATAGATCTTGATGCTCAATGTTCAAGTAGCTTAATCCAGGCTTTCCATTGAAAAACACTTTCAAAATAACCCTATATGCTTTCCAGAAATTCTACGTCATTTCTGATCAACAATATGTCAACAACATATACTCATCAGAAATTCTATAGTGCTCCCACTCACTTCTTTGGAAATACAAGTTTCTCGTAAACTTTGTACAAACCCAAAATCTTTGATCATCATCAAAGCACACATTCCAACTCCGAGATGCTCACTCCAGTCCTTAGAAGGATTGCTGGAGCTTTGCATACTTATTAGCATCTTTTGGGATTGACAAAACCTTCCGGTTGTATCACATACAACCTTTCCTCAAGTATAACGTCGAGGAAACAATGTTTTGACATCCTATCTGCAAGATTTCATCAATCATGCAGTAACTGCTAATCCAATTCCAACAGACTCTTAGCATCGCTACGAGTGAGAAAACCTCACCGTAATCAACTCCTTGAACTTGTCGGAAAATATCTTAACGACAAGTCGAGCTTTCTTAATGGTAATTCTTACCATCATTGTCTGTCTTCCTTTTAAAATCCATCCGTACCCAATGGCCTTACGACCATCAAGTATTTCTTCCAAAGTCATCGATCCGTTCTCGGATTTTATGGCCTCGAGCCATTTATCGGAATCCGGGCCCACCATTGCTTCTCCATAGCTCGTAGGTTCATTGTTGTCCAGCAACATGACTTCCAAGACAGGATTACGTACCACTCTGATGTAGTACGTATCCTTGTCATCCCATGAGGTTTGGTAGTGACTTGATCCGAAGTTTCATGATCAATATCATAAGCTTCCACTTCAATTGGTGTAGGTGCCACAGGAACAACTTCCTGTGCTCTGCCACACACTAGTTGAAGAGACGGTTCAATAACCTCATCAAGTTTCCACCATCCTCCCACTCAATTCTTTTGAGAGAAACTTTTCCTCGAGAAAGGACCCGATTCAAGAAACAATCCATATTGCTTTCGGATCTGAATTAGGAGGTATACCCAACTGTTTTGGGTTTCCTATGAAGATGCATTTTATCCGCTTTGGGTTCGAGCTTATCAACCTGAAACTTTTTCATATAAGCGTCGCAGCCCCAAACTTTTAAGAAACGACAACTTAGGTTTCTCTAAACCATAATTCATACGGTGTCATCTCAACGGAATTACGTGGTGCCCTATTAAAGTGAATGTGGTTGTCTCTAATGCCTAACCCATGGACAATAGTGGTAATTCGATAAGAGACATCATGGTACGCACCATATCCAATAGGGTGCAACTATGATGTTCGGACACACCATCACACTATGGTGTTCCAGGCGGTATTAATTGCGAAACAATTTCCACAATGTCTTAATTGTGTGCCAAAACTCGTAACTCAGATATTCATCTCTATGATCATATCATAGACATTTTATCCTCTTGTCACAATGATCTTCTACTTCACTCTGAAATTACTTGAACCATTCAATAATTCAGACTTGTGTTTCATCAAGTAAATATTCTCAACATCTACTCGAATCATCTGTGAAGTAAGATCATACGATATTCACTGCATGCCTCAGCACTCATTGGATTGGACACATCAAAATGTGTTACTTCCAACAAGTTGCTATCTTGTTCCATCTTACTGAAAACGAGGCTTTTCAGTCATCTTGCCCATGTGGTATGATTTGCATATCTCAAGTGATTCAAAATCAAGTGAGTCCAAACGGTCCATTTGCATGGAGTTTCTTCATGCATATACACCAATAGACATGGTTCGCATGTCTCAAACTTTTCAAAAACGAGTGAGTCCAAAGATCCATCAACATGGAGCTTCTTCATGCGTTTTATACCATTATGACTTACATGGCAGTGCCACAAGTAAGTGGTACTATCATTACTATCTTATATCTTTTGGCATGAAAATGTGTATCACTACGATCGAGATTTAATAAACCATTCAGGTTTAATACTAATCTTGATGGTAGAGGGAGCGTGCGATGTTTGATCACATCAAACTTGGAAACACTTCCAACATATATCGTCAGCTCACCTTTAGCTCGTCTTCGTTTATTCCGTAGCTTTTATTTCGAGTTACTAACACTTAGCAACCGAACCGGTATCTAATACCCTGGTGCTACTAGGAGTACTAGTAAAGCACACATTAACATAATGTATATCCAATATACTTCTATCGACCTTGCCAGCCTTCTTATCTACCAAGTATCTAGGGTAATTCTGCTCCAGCGGCTATTCCCCTTATCATAGAAGCACTTAGTCTCGGGTTTGGGTTCAATCTCGGGTTTCTTCACTGGTGCAGCAGCTGATTTGCCGTTTCATGAAGTATCCCTTCTTGCACTTGCCCTTCTTGAAACTAGTGGTTTCACCAACCATCAACAATTGATGCTCCTTCTTGATTTCTACTTTCGCGGTGTCAAACATCGCGAATACCTCAAGGATCATCATATCTATCCCTGATATGTTATAGTTCATCACGAAGCTCTAGCAGCTTGGTGGCAATGACTTTGGGGAAACATCACTATCTCATCTGGAAGATTAACTCCCACTTGATTCAAGTGATTGTTGCACTCAGACAATCTGAGCACAAGCTCAATATTGAGCTTTTCTCCCTTAGTTTGCAGGCTAAGAAAATCGCCGGAGGTCTCATACCTCTTGACGTGGGCACGAGCCTAAAATCCCAATTTCAGCCCTCGAAACATCTCATATGTTCCGCGACGTTTCGAAAATGTCTTTGGTGCCTCTACTTAAACCATTTAACTGAACTATCACGTAGTTACCAAAACGTGTATGTTCGATGTTCGAAACATCCACAAACGACGTTTGGGGTTCAGCACACTGAGCAGTGCATTAAGGACATAAGCGTTCTACTGTCCGCATAATCGCTACTATCAACTTTCAACTATATTTTCTCTAGGAACATATCTAAACAGTGGAACTAAAGCGCGAGCTTACGACATAATTTGCAAAAAGGTCTTTTGACTATGTTCAAGATAATTAAGTTCATCTTATGAACTCCCACTCAGATAGACATCCCTCTAGTCATCTAAGTGATTACATGATCCGAGTCAACTAGGCCGTGTCCGATCATCACGTGAGACGGACTATTCATCATCGGTGAACATCTTCATGTTGATCGTATCTACTATACGACTCATGCTCGACCTTTCGGTCTCCGTGTTCCGAGGCCATGTCTGCACATGCTAGGCTCGTCAAGTTAACCCTAAGTGTTTTCGCTGTGTAAAACTGTCTTACACCCGTTGTATGTGAACGTAAGAATCCATCACACCCGATCATCACGTGGTGCTTAGAAGCGACGAACTGTAGCAATGGTGCACAGTTAGGGGAGAACACTTCTTGAAATTTTGTAAGGGATCATCTTATTTACTACCGTCGTCCTAAGTAAACAAGATGCATAAACATGATAAACATCACATGCAATCAAATAGTGACATGATATGGCCAATATCATTTTTGCTCCTTTTGATCTTCATCTTCGGGGCTCCATGATCATCATCGTCACCGGCATGACACCATGATCTCCATCATCATGATCTCCATCATCGTGTCTTCATGAAGTTGTCACGCCAATGACTACTTCTACTTCTATGGCTAACGCGTTTAGCAATAAAGTAAAGTAATTTACATGGTGTTGTTAAATGACACGCAGGTCATACAATAAATAAAGACAACTCCTATGGCTCCTGCCGGTTGTCATACTCATCGACATGCAAGTCGTGAATCCTATTACAAGAACATGATCAATCTCATACATCACATATCATTCATCACATTCTTCTTGGCCATATCACATCACAAAGCATACCCTGCAAAAACAAGTTAGACGTCCTCTAATTGTTGTTTGCATGTTTTACGTGGCTGCTATGGGTTTCTAGCAAGAACGTTTCTTACCTACGCAAAACCACAACGTGATATGCCAATTGCTATTTACCCTTCATAAGGACCCTTTTCATCGAATCCGTTCCGACTAAAGTGGGAGAGACTGGCACCCGCTAGCCACCTTATGCACCAAGTGCATGTCAATCGGTGGAACCTGTCTCACGTAAGAGTACGTGTAAGGTCGGTCCGGGCCGCTTCATCCCACAATACCGTCGAAACAAGATTGGACTAGTAACGGTAAGCATATTGTACAACATCAACGCCCACAACTACTTTGTGTTCTACTCGTGCAAAGAATCTACGCAATAGACCTAGCTCATGATGCCACTGTTGGGGAATGTAGCAGAAATTCAAAATTTTCCTACGTATCACCAAGATCTATCTATGGAGAAACTAGCAACAAGGGGAAGTAGAGTGCATCTACATACCCTTGTAGATCGCTAAGCGGAAGCGTTCAAGTGAACGGGGATGATGGAGTCGTACTCGTCGTGATTCAAATCACCGATGATCAAGTGCCGAACGCACGACACCTCCGCGTTCAACACACGTACAGCCCGTGACGTCTCCCAAGCCTTGATCCAGCAAGGAGAGAGGGAGAGGTTGAAGAAGACTCCATCCAGCAGCAGCACAACGGTGTGGTGGTGGTGGAGGAGCGTGGCAATCCTGCAGGGCTTCGCCAAGCACCGCGGGAGAGGAGGAGTACTTGTGAGAGGGGGAGGGCTGCGCCAGAACTTCGTCTGTAGCTCCCATGCGCCTCCCCACTATATATAGGGGTGGAGGGGCTGGTTTCTTGCCCTCCAAGTCCATTGGGGCGTTGGCCAAGGTGGGAGGAAAGAAATCCCATCATTTCCTTCCCCACCGATTGTTATCCCCCCTTTTTAGGGATCTTGATCTTATCCCTTCGGGATATGATCTTATTCCTTCTAAGGGGGGATCTTGTTGCGCCTTGACCAGGGGTGTGGGGCCTTGCCCCCACTACCCACGTTCATGTGGGTCCCCCATGCAGGTGGGCCCCACTCCGGAACCTTCTAGAACCTTCCCGGTACAATACCGAAAAATCCCGAACATTTTCCGGTGGCCAAAATAGGACTTCCCATATATAAATCTTTACCTCCGGACCATTCCGGAACTCCTCGTGACGTCCGGGATCTCATCCGGGACTCCGAACAACATTCGGTAACCACATACAAACTTCCTTTATAACCCTAGCGTCATCGAACCTTAAGTGTGTAGACCCTACGGGTTCGGGAGACATGTAGACATGACCGAGACGTTCTCCGGTCAATAACCAACAGCGGGACCTGGATACCCATGATGGCTCCCACATGTTCCATGATAATCTCATCGGATGAACCACGATGTCAAGGACTTAATCAATCCCGTATTCAATTCCCTTTGTCTATCGGTATGTTACTTGCCCGAGATTCGATCGTCGGTATCCAATACCTTGTTCAATCTCGTTACCGGCAAGTCACTTTACTCGTTCCGTAACACATCATCCCGTGATCAACTCCTTGGTCACATTGCGCATATGATGATGTCCTACCGAGTGGGCCCAGAGATACCTCTCTGTTTACACGGAGTGACAAATCCCAGTCTCGATCCGCATAAAACAATAGATACTTTCGGAGATACCTGTAGTGCACCTTTATAGTCACCCAGTTACGTTGTGACGTTTGATACACCCAAAGCACTCCTACGGTATCCAGGAGTTACACGCTGTCATGGTCGAAGGAAGAGATACTTGACATTGGCAAAGCTCTAGCAAATGAACTACACGATCTTTTGTGCTAGTCTTAGGATTGGGTCTGGTCCATCACATCATTCTCCTAATGATGTGATCCCGTTATCAACGACATCCAATGTCCATAGCCAGGAAACCATGACTATCTGTTGATCACAACGAGCTAGTCAACTAGAGGCTCACTAGGGACATATTGTGGTCTATGTATTCACACGTGTATTACGATTTCCGGATAATACAGTTATAGCATGAATAAAAGACAATTATCATGAACAAGGAAATATAATAATAATACTTTTATTATTGCCTCTAGGGCATATTTCCAACAGGTTCTACCGATGTGCTTTTGCACATAGGTCGCTGGCGGGTGTCTGTTTCTCCAACTTTAGTGGAATCGAGTTTGGCTACGGCCGGTCCTTGTTGAAGGTTAAAACAGTACACTTGAAGAAAAATCGTTGTGGTTTTGATGCGTAGGTAAGAACGGTTCTTGCTAGAAGCCCGTAGCAGCCACGCAAAATTTGCAACAACAAAGTAGAGGACGTCTAACTTATTTTTGCAGGGCTTGCCGTGATGTGATATGGTCAAGGCATGATGTGATATAAATTGTTGTATGAGATGATCATGTTTTGTAACAAAGTTATCGGCAATTGGCAGGAGCCATATGGTTGTCGCTTTATTGTACGCAATCACCATGTAATTGTTTTACTTTATCACTAAGCGGTAACGATAGTCGTGGTAACAATAGTTGGTGAGACGACAACGATGCTACGATGGAGATCAAGGTGTCGCGCCGGTGAGGATGGAGATCATGACGATGCTTCGGTGATGGAGATCATGAGAACAAGATGATGATGGCCATATCATGTCACATAGTTTGATTGCATCTGATGTTTATATTTTATGCATATTATTTTGCTTAGTACGGCGGTAGCATTATAAGATGATCCCTTACTAAATTTCAAGGTATAAGTGTTCTCTCTGAGTATGCATCGTTGCTGCAGTTTGTCGTGCCGAGACACCACTGTCACGCCCAAGATGCGACCCTATCCTAAAGGAACTCGAAGGTCCCACCAAGGATAGAAGCGCATCTTGAAGACGCTTTTGCAAGGTGGATATCATTACATCAACATTACATAATAGATGGGGATACATACAAGAGGCATACATGTCATAAGAATACAACATCATCTTACAAGAGCATCATCCGACTACGGATGAAACACAAACAGAAACTCAAATGACATCCACCCTGCTAGCCCAGGTTGCCGACCTGGAACCTATCCCCTGATCAAAGAAGAAGCAGAAGAAGAACTCCAAAACAAGCAAGCATCGCTCTCGCGTCATGATCATCACATAACCTGCACCTGCAACTGTTGTTGTAGTAATCTGTGAGCCACGAGGACACAGCAATCCCATTACCATGGGTATCAAGACTAGCAAAAACTTAATGGGTAAGGAAGGGTAAAGTGGTGAGGTTGCAGCAGCGACTAAGCATGATATGGTGGCTAACACACGCAAATGAGAGCGAGAAGAGAAGCAAAGGAACGGTCGTGAAGCTAGCAATGATCAAGAGGTGATCATGAACTCCTATTTACGTCAAGCATAACCCAAAACCGTGTTCACTTCTCGGACTCCGCCGAGAAGAGACCATCACGGCTACACACACGGTTGATGCATTTTAATTTGGATCTGGTGTCAAGTTATCTACAACCGGACATTAACAAATTCCCATCTGCCACATAACCGCGGGCACGGCTTTCGAAAGATAATACCCTGCAGGGGTGTCCCAACTTAGCCCATGATAAGCTCTCACGATCAACGAAGGATATTCCTTCTCCCAGGAAGACCTGATCAGACTCGGAATCCCGGTTTACAAGACATTTCGACAATGGTAAAACAAGACCAGCAAAGCCGCCCGATGTGCCGATAAATCCCGATAGGAGCTGCACATATCTCGTTCTCAGGGCACACCGGATAGGCCAGACATCGGGTTGGCATAGACCCTGGTTGCCCAGGGGGCGCGGATATTGCTCAGGTTGGACCAACACTCGAAGGAGCACTGGCCCGGAGGGGGGGGGGGGTAAAATAAAGATGACCCTCGGGCTCCGGAAACCCAAGGGAAAAAGGGCTAGGTGAGGCAAATGGTAAAACCAAGGTTGGGCCTTGCTGGAGGAGTTTTATTCAAAACGAACTGTCAAGGGGGTCCCATAAATCACCCGACCGCGTTAGGAACGCAAAATCCGGGAACATAACACTGGTATGACGGAAACTAGGGCGGCAAGAGTGGAACAAAACACCAGGCATAAGGTCGAGCCTTCCACCCTTTACCAAATATATAGATGCATTAATTACATAAGAGATATTGTGATATCCCAACATAATCCTGTCTACCATGGAGTAATCTTCAACTTCACCTGCAACTAACAACGCTATAAGAGGGGCTGAGCAACGCGATAACATAGCCAAACAACGGTTTGCTAGGAAGTGTGAAAAAGGTTAGAGGCTGACATGGCAATTTGGGAGGCTTGAAGAGCAAGTGATAGGTAGAGAAGCAATGCGATAGAACGAAGCAACTAGCATAGCAATGATAGTAATGAGATCCAAGGTGACGGTCATCTTGCCTGAAATCCCGCTAGGAAGAAGAACGAGTCCATGAAGAAGACGAACGGACGTAGTCGAACGAATCCTCACAATCGCAACATTACCGGAACTAAGAAGCAACACCGGAAAGAAACAAACAACATGGTAAACACACAAGCATAAACATGGCATGATGCACAAACAAGTATGATGCATGTCAGGTTTAATGAGGCATGGCATGGCAAAGTGCAACAAACAAAACTACAAGTTAAGTGGAGCTCAATATGCAACGAGTTGCATATTGACAAAACACCACATCAATTATTTAGTTCTCTCTCGGTTTTGTACCCAACAATATTAAATGTTATTAAACATGGCAAGGGGGTGAAGCATAATTAAACTAACTATCTAGGCAATTTTAAATGAGGCCAGAAACAACAAACAACAATTTCGGAAAATCCTCATGTCCATATTTTAGTTTTCGTACTGTTCTACCCTAAAACATATTTTATTGTTGTTAAACATGAAAATAAAGTGCACCATGTTAAACTATGCATTTTTCCACCCCAAATATAGAAAGTTTATTAAAATCGGAGCTACGGTTAATTAGTTATGAAATAAATCATTTTAGCATGGCATTTATGCAAATTAATGCAAACAACAATTTTAAACATTTTTAACATCGATGAGAGTTGCAAATTATTAATCTACACAAAATTCTAAGCATTTTACATGTTAAAATCATTTTAATCCGATGCACCATTTGTGAGTTATTAAATGCATGAAGTGCAAGGGGTTTTCTATAAACTGACAGTCTCTGGATAAATGGCAAAATTCGTAGCGCATGGAAAAAAATACACGGGCCGAATCTGGTGGGCGCAAGCTAACATGTGGTGCACTGGGGCGAGGGATAGGCTGGAGGCTCACCATGGGCCGAGGCCCGGCTGGAAGCAGAAGAGGCCGGCTGGGCTTGGTGGATCTGGCTATTGGCAGCCCGCAGCGCGGCTGGAGGGCATTGGGCGGTCAACGCAGCTGTGCATGCGTGCGAGCAGAGGCACGGGACGAGCCGCTGGTTGACACGGTCAACACGAGCGGGCTGGATTCACCGCGAAGTAGGGGAGGCAGCAGGCGCGGCTTGGACTCCGGCGACGACGAGGCAAAACAGCGGCGCCCTGGAACTTGTGGGAGACGGCGAAGCGGGACTTGGGGACGAGCAAAGGGGAGGCGGCCCAGGCGCGTGCGGTCGCTCGAAGCTGAGGACGAGCGGGCGTCGCGGCTCCAGGAACATGGCGGGGATGGCGCGGAAGCAGCCGGAACAGGCGGAATGGAGCGTGGGGAAACCGACGAAGGGGCCGGACCTAGGGCGCGGAGGCGAGGATCCACGGCGTGCACAGCCATGGACTGAGTCCATGCGGGTAGCTACGAAGTCGTCCACCAGGTTGTCGAAGGCTGCCTCCAGGGCCCGGAGATACTCAATGAGCATCTCAAAAGCCTCGTCTCGTTCTCCTCTGGGGCAGGAGTATGCGTAGTGACAGGTGTAAGGCACATGGCACGGAAGATAATGGTAACGACGAGTCTTCATCACGGGAAGGACGTCCCTGAGACGAGCTATCGCCTCGCGGGCTGCCATCTGCATAGCATGCCTCTCCGTAGGCATTGCTCTTCCCACGAACCGGAAGCGGCGTAACTCACCACGCCCTCCCTTGAACTGCACCGCGGCCTGGTGCATGGTCAGACTGTCGTTGACTCGGTGCTGGCAGAGTGTGAAGACTGGGCGTACGGATGGCCCCATCGCGACCTGAACGATGAAAGAAAGAAGCTTGACGAACCCATCGGGCACGTTGGCGAAGGTCTGAGACTCGCAGCTGTTGTCGGCCATCTACAAAAGTAGGCAAAAATTCTGCATGGTCAGATCATAAATTTATGTTGACTGACAGAAAATGGCTACACTTGCAAAAATATAAATTAGCTCTATCATGCTAATAACTAATTAGCGATCGCACCTAGTGGCTTCCTACAGTCAGCCTGGCTCTGGTACCAAGCTTGTCACGACCGGTTTTCCAATAAAAATATTTATTGAGAAACCAATCTTTTGAGTCCAGTATGAGAGAAATTCTCCTCACTGGTAGACAATTTCTTGATACAATAAGCCAGTAGCATAAAATATATTACAGGGTTGAACTACGGTTTCTCAACCAAATTATTACAAGCACGCCAATAATTATACATAATGGCGGACATGACACAGTGGTGTGGAGACATACTACTGACTCGAGGATAGGGCGGTGGTGGAAAAACACAGCGGGGAGAGAAATACAAGACTCTAAGTCTATCATCTCATCGAGCGTCGAGGTGAGGCTCGATGAATTTATTTGGTAGCGGAAGCGGATATAAAACAGTGACCAAATCCAGGGTCGCACGAGACTGACTGGGACTCCTCTAAGTGTCGGACTCGCTATCGAACTCTTCATCCATGAAATCGCCTTCGTCAGCATCTGGCCAAATCAACAAGCCAGTGAGTACTTTGAAAGTACTCGCAAGACAGTTCGGACGTAAGATATAACAAATGCATGCATGGATGCGCATGAATAAATTCATCAATGTACATTCAAAATTATCATAACAAGGTCAGTAAAAGGAAAACGGCGGTAGTCCGCCTGAAATCCCAACAGAACATAAATAATTTCCGACCGGGTGTCTGAAGCGACGCCTCGAAAGGTGAACAAATAAATATAAAGAAAAAGATGCCACAGTCGGGCGTCTTAGCGACACCACATAAAGGGCTTAAAAAATACCTCAGTCGGACGTTGGGGCGACGTCACAGAAAGGGCTTGAAAAGAAATGCCACAGTCAGACGTCGGGGCGACATCACAGAAAGGGCTTGAAAAGAAATGCCACAGTCGGACGTCGGGGCGACATCACAGAAAGGGCTTGAAAAGAAATGCCACAGTCGGACGTCGGGGCGACATCACAGAAAGGGCTTTTATGGACAGATAAATAATAATCATAATAAACTTTTAATTCATAAGAATAAATGGGTTAGTCCATCCACGGGAATATCATTTAACCGGAATGAGCACTCATGCGAAACACCGAAGTCTCTGTCATCAATATTGTCATTGTTAGGACAAGATAATACGAATTTGGACATGGAATAGATGACATGGAGGGATATATGACTCTGCAGAGTTTGTACAAAATTATTCCCACAGCCAACGGATTTCCGTAGTCACGAAGGACTAGTTCCGTTTACGGTATTTCGGAAGAAAACACAGCTAACCAGTACACACCCATCATACCTCTCGATGCTAGGGATCACCCTAGACATCGTCCAAGAAAAACTTTTGAGACGGGGAGATCACAATCTCGAATAACATGCGATCAAATTTATATACGCGCGCTCTAAGGGGTGCCCCCCTCTCGGTCCCAACCGGAAACACCCATGCCCCCTGACCGGATGACTGGCTTTAATCCAGGGCCATGGAACCATCATCACGGCCTCTCCTTTTGGTGTGTACCAGAAAAGTGGTTTGCAACTTACTAAACCATATTCCTTGTGGAAAACATGTGGTAGTACAGGGAAGGAAATGAAAGGAACTGGACCGATACGGTTTGACACTGAAGTCACATAGTACGGCATGAGACTGGCATGCTACAACACTGCCATCTCACCCATCCTCATGCCAACACATGGCCATTCATACTCACATACATCCACTTATGGATCATCGAACTCACTTACCTCATTATCACATAAAATGACATTCATCGATATGCTTATCAACATGCCATGAAATTAACTAAATGCAAAACATGCCAAGACACTCATCATATCAAAAGTTCAAACATGCTTGCCTGGTTCAGAGTAGTCGGAGCCTAGCTCGGTGAAGTTCACGGCTCCGTCACCTCCTTCGGTATCTACGGTATAAGGAAAATATATGCGCTATTGTGAATACCAAGAAGTGCACAGAAAGTACTTCAAATAATTTTCAAATAAATCTGATAAAAAACTAGACAAAATTTTAAAGAGAACAGAAGAAGAATCAATCAAAAATACTTTTCTGTTTAAAAGTTATAAGGGTTTTTGTCCAGGGACTCGTCTGTAATGAAACAGAAGGTTTCCAGGGGCTAGCTTATAAAAACAGAAAATGCTTCGGTAGCGACTACGCCAGCCCAGAGGAAAGACGTATTTGCCCGAAGGCGCTTCCAGAAATCGGTTTGATAGAAAGGGCAGAGAGGCTGACGGTGGGGTCCCACTCGTCAGGTTCAAATGTTCAAACGGGGCGGCAGAGTTCGCCGGTGCCCGAGAGCCGCAGTGGTCGCCGGCGGCGATGCACGGCGAGGCAGAGAGATCGGAGGGTACCTCCATGCTCAGGGCACCCTTCCGCGTCGGTTGATGGTGGTGGAGGCGGTCGGCGAGCACCACGTCGACGGCGAGCTTTGCTCCGGCGGACGGTGGCTCGGGTGGTCGAGGGGCTCGTCGGAGAGGGCGGCAAGGGTTAAATTGAAGAGGGGGTTATGCTCCTGGTAGCTAGAGGCGGTAACGAACGGGGTTTGGGCGCCGGAGACGGCCTCACCAGAGCGAATCGAGGTGGCGGCCGAGGCGGATCGGGGCGGCCGGAGCTGGGGGAGGAGACCTCCTCGAGGTCCTCCGAGTGGCCTGGCGTGGCGCTGGTGCGGAGTGGGGATGAGGCGTGCACGAGGTTGAGCTCGGGGGCCCTTTTATAGGCGGCCCGAGGCGGTTGCCGTGAACGGGGTCTCCGGCGAGCGATTACGGCGGCGCAGTGCTTGGTCGGGGGTGATTAGGGAGTCGAGCGCCGTCGTGGGAGGCTACTGGGTCCGTTTTGGTGCTAATCGAGCTGGAGATTGGTGCTTAGGAGGGAGTTCGACAGAACGGGGCGGCGCGGGCCCGTCGGCGGCAGGGAGCGTGTCCTGTGCTTGCCGGTCGCGGTGGCGGTGCACGGGCGTGCGCTGGCGTGCATGAGGCCACGCGGAGAGCCAGGGAGCGATGGGCGGCGCGAAACGGCGCTGAGCCGCCGTTCTTGCCCCCTGACGGCTGTAACTGGGTCTCGGCCGCCGCAAGACACGCCGGCGCGGGCGGCCAGGGGCGCCACCGACGCCGGGAAGACGCCAAGCGCGCGTGCGGGGGTGCTGGCCAGGGAGAAAGAGCCGCGTGCAACGCGCCAAGTGCACTGTGGCCGCGTGACTGAAACTCTGTCGAAGATCAACACTAAACTCTGAATGTTTCTGAATTTTGAACAGCAGCAGTGCATGCAAGGTGTTCGACAGAATGAAATTGGCCTCTGGTGATTTTTCCTTGAGCTGATACTTGGTGGAGTGGCTTCTCATTGCTCAAATAGGTTGCCTGAATTTTGGTGGAATTTTTGGGGGAGTGTAGATATGAATTTCATCAAATTTGGCAAATCTGGTCCAAACTTGCAGAGGCTGAATTTTGAAAATTTTGAAAAGAGAAGGAGTGGATCAAGATGGTTCTGGGTTGTGGGTACAAAGGACTATCCAGGAGAGTTGGTGTGAGGTCAAAACTCAAATGAAAAAGAGTACTTGCTTTGAAAATCACTAAGGCTCCAAATAATTTTCAGAATTGATTTGAGAGGGAAAAATAATTAGAATAAAATCCAAAACTTGTTTGGATTAGTTGGGACAGAGAACTTAGGTTGAGCACAAGGTGTAGGGGAGGTTTTGGAGAGGTTTTATCACATGGGCAAGAATGCCAAGTCAAGGATGGTTCCAAGATATGGAAATCCCAAATTTTCATAGAGCTTCAGTTTAAAAGAAAACAATTTAAACTCAAAAGTTAAATTTGAGAGAACCAACAGAGAAGAAGTTTCAAAAGATCAAACACCAAGGTTTGAAAAAAAATAAAATCCTTGCCAAGGCAAAGGAAGTTTTTTTTTAAGTGGAAGGGTTTTCTGAAAAAAATTAAATAGCCTCTCCTCAAAAACCACAAAGTTTTTGATAAAAACCAAATAAAAAATTTTAGAGTGTCACAACACCTACCCCCTTAGGAAAAATCTCGTCCCCGAGATTTCAGCTGATCCTTAAATAGGTGTGGATGCTCAGTCCGAAGAAAATCCTCGCTTTCCCAAGTTGCTTCACTGTCGGTGTGATTGCTCCACTGGACTTTGAAAAACTTGATGGTCTTCTGTCGGGTCCACCTTTCAGATTCCTCTAATATTCTTACGGGACGTTCTCGATAAGTGAGGTCTGGCTGCACATCAATGTTTTCATGGGATACTTGTTTCTCTGGGTTGCGTACGTACTTCCTCAATTGCGAGACATGGAACACGTCGTGGACATCGGATAATTCCTTGGGTAAGTCTAGCTGGTAGGCTATAGTGCCTCTTCGTGCCACTATGCAGAATGGTCCAATGAATCTTGGTGCTAACTTTCCTTTAATCTTAAATCGTTGCAATCCTCTCATAGGGGATACTCTCAGGTATACGAACTCACCGCGTTCGAAGCTGACCCTACGATGTTTCTGATCATAATAACTCTTCTGTCGACTTTGAGCGGTCTTAAGTCGGTCTCCGATTAGCTTGACCTTTTCCTCGGCTTCTCTGAGCAGGTCTGGTCCGAAGATGCGGCTGTCCCCGGTCTCTGACCAATTTAACGGGGTACAACATCTCCGTCCGTACAAAGCCTCAAATGGTGCCATTTGTAGGCTGGCCTGGTAGCTATTGTTGTATGCGAACTCGGCGTATGGCAGGCTTTCTTCCCAACTGGTTCCGTAGGTGAGGACACATGCTCTCAGCATGTCTTCTAATATTTGGTTTACGCATTCAGTTTGTCCATCAGTCTGTGGATGGTATGCGGTACTGAAGGCTAGTTGGGTTCCCAGAGCCTGTTGTAAATGCTCCCAAAATCTTGAGACGAACTGAGTGCCTCTGTCGGATATTATAGTCTTCGGGACACCGTGCAGACAAACTATGCGGGAAAGATAAATCCTGGCAAGCCTCTGAGTGGTGTAGGTTGTCTTCACTGGAATAAAGTGTGCCACTTTGGTCAACCTGTCAGTGATGACCCATATGGCATCATTCCCGTGTCGTGACCGAGGTAGTCCGACAATAAAATCCATCCCTATTTCATCCCATTTCCACTCAGGTATTTTGTTTGGTTGCAGTAGTCCGACCGGTCTCTGATGTTCAGCTTTTATGCGTTGACATGAGTCGCAACATGCAATGAAGGCGGCTATGTCCCTCTTCATACCGTGCCACCAAAATCTTTCCTGAATATCCTTATACATTTTGGTTCCTCCAGGGTGGATCGAATATGGAGTGGTGTGTGCTTCAGCTAAAATTTGCTGTTTAAGGTCTTCTATGTTTGGCACGCATAGCCTTTCTCCGTACCATAATATTCCTTCATTGTCTATGACGAATTTCGAGGCCTTGCCCATATTCAACTTTCTTTTAATTCCTTCAATGCTGGGGTGACCGGGCTGAGCTTCTTTAATTTTCTCCACAAGGTTGGGTTGTATTTCCAAGATTGATATGG
Source organism: Triticum dicoccoides (assembly GCF_002162155.2). NCBI lineage: Eukaryota > Viridiplantae > Streptophyta > Magnoliopsida > Poales > Poaceae > Triticum > Triticum dicoccoides. Next base: position 67,613,296 of record NC_041385.1, read on the forward strand.
TGCCTTCTGCTACCATTATCAAGTTGAGCTTGGCAAATTCTTGATGGAATTCGGGCCTCAAGCTGTGCAGATAGTTTCCATCGGAGCTGGGGTTCCGACTCAGGGCATCGGCCACTACATTTGCTTTCCCTGGATGGTAATGGATCCCAACATCATAATCCTTTACCAATTCCAACCAGCGTCGTTGCCGTAAATTTAGTTCTGGCTGCGTGAAAATATATTTGAGACTTTTGTGATCTGTATATATTTCACATCGATTCCCAAGTAAGAAATGCCTCCATTCCTTGAGTGCATGAATAACCGCTGCCATTTCTAAGTCATGAGTGGGATAATTTTCCTCATGCTTGCGAAGTTGCCTTGAAGCGTAGGCGACAACCTTGCCTTCCTGCATCAACACGCATCCGAGACCTTTTCTGGACGCGTCACAATATACTTCAAAATTCTTGTGTATGTCGGGTACAATTAATACCGGTGCTGTTGTTAATTTCCGCTTTAGCTCTTGGAAACTTTTCTCGCAGGCTTCTGTCCACTCAAACCTCTTATCTTTCTTGAGCAACTGTGTCATAGGCTTGGCTATGGTGGAAAATCCTTCAATAAATCTGTGGTAATATCCTGCCATTCCCAAGAAACTCCGTATGTCCGTTACGCTGGCTGGTGATTTCCAGTCAAGTACGGCCTTAACTTTCTCTGGGTCCACTGCGATACCGTCTTGAGTCAGCACGTGGCCTAGAAAACCTACTTGTCTTAGCCAAAATTCGCACTTGCTGAACTTGGCATACAGTTGGTGTTTTCTTAGCTCTCCTAGCACAATCCTGAGATGTTCTGCATGCTCTTCTGGTGTCTTGGAGTATACCAGAATATCGTCGATGAATACCACGACGAACTTGTCCATAAACTTCATAAATACTTTGTTCATGAGGTGAAAAAAATATGCTGGGGCGTTAGTTAATCCAAATGGCATCATTGTGAACTCGTACAGTCCATATCTGGAGGTGAAGGCTGTTTTGGGGATATCTTCCGTTCGTACCTTCAATTGATGGTATCCTGACCTTAAGTCAATTTTTGAGAATACCTTGGCCTGAGCAAGTTGATCAAACAAATCGTTTATACTTGGCATCGGGTATTTGTTTTTGACTGTGACCATGTTAAGTGCTCGATAGTCAATACACAATCTCAGCGTTCCATCCTTCTTTTTGGCAAATAAAATTGGTGACCCCCAAGGTGAGGAGCTGGCTCGAATGTATCCTTTTTCCAGTAATTCCTTTATTTGCTTCTTCAACTCGACCAACTCGGATGGTGCCATTCTGTATGGTTTCTTGTATATGGGGGCGGTTCCAGGTGCTAGCTCAATGCGGAATTCTATTTCTCGGTCTGGTGGCATGCCTGGCAGCTCTTTAGGGAATACATCTGGAAATTCACACACTACTGGAACCTTGTTTAGCTCAGAAATGTCCACCTTATTTAATCTCGGTTGCCGGAGTCTTTTTCCTTCCTTGGCTGATACTCTTATTGTCTTCCCTTGGTGGTGTGTGAGAATCACGGTCCTGTTGAAACAGTCGATGAAACCTTTATTGGTGGTTAGCCAATCCATCCCTAGGATGACATCCAGTCCTTTATTTTCCAATACAATAAGATTTGCGTGAAACTCCAATCCTTCGAACTCAATGACCACATTCTGACAGTAATTCTGAGAAACTTGCTGAATCCCAGGGGACTTGATGATCATGGATTTCTCCAAAGGAAGTATCGAAAACTTATTTTGCAAAGCAAAACTTTTCGAAATGAAAGAGTGAGAAGCTCCAGAATCAAACAAAACCATTGCAGGTATTGTGTTGACAGGAAACGTACCGAGTACGATATCCGGAGCATTTTGTGCCTCCTCTTTGGTTACGTGGTTCAGATGACCCTTCCTGTGGTTATTGTTGGGATTGAAATTGTTTCGCTTGGGTGCTGAATTATTGACGCCGTTGTTCGGCTTTGGGATTGAACTCCTTGGCTTGGGGCACTGTTTGGCATAGTTCCCTTCTTCTCCACAAGCGTAACAAGTAACGCCGGGGCGATAGGTGAATTCCTTGTCCCTTGCATGAAAATTCTTGATTGGGCGTGAGGCATTGGATGAGAATTTGTGTGTCCCACCCTTTTGAAAATATGTCTTGCTTCGGTGATTGCGAGCGTGATTAGTCTGGTCCCTTTTTCGCTTGCGGATATCTTCCAGACTGCGTCTTTCATTTTCCAGAGTAATGGCTTTGTCCACCAGTGTTTTAAAATCAGGAAAAGTGTGCACGACCAGTTGGCATTTAAGCGCGGGCGCCAGACCGTCAAGGAATTTCTCCATCTTCTTGATTTCAGTCATACGTTCCTCATTGGCGTAGCGGGATAATAGGGTAAATTGACTGTTGTAATCTGACACTGTCATGTTCCTTTGTTTGAGATCATCGAATTCTCTCTTCTTGATTTTCATAATACTCTTAGGAATATGTGCACCACGGAAACCTTCCTTGAAATCATCCCAGGTTATGTTATTTTCGTTGGGATGCATGTGCAGAAAATTCTCCCACCACGATGCGGCTGCTCCTGTGAGATAGTGTGGAGCATATAGTACTTTCTCAAGATCTGAACATTTTGCAATAATTAATTTCCTCTCCATATCTCGAAGCCAGTCCTCGGCTTCAAGAGGCTTGTCGGTGTGAGAAAATGTTTGAGGACGTGTCTTCTGTAGCTCAGATAACTTGGAATGCTGCTGATACTGTCCATGATGATTCCCCATGTTGATGACTTGGTTCATCATCTCGCGATGTTGTTGCTGACTCTGCTCATAAAGGCGGCACATTTGTGAAAGTGCCGATTCACTGCCCTATTGGCTTGACTGTCCCTGAGTGAACTCGTTGTTGGGTTGAGCATCGTAAATTTCCTCTGGTGGAGTTGGCATGGAACGTGTCCAAGGACGAGACATTTTTCACTCTGGGGATATATTTTTTGTAAAACTCATAAGAAAAGCGTAAAGAGTCGCAAAACAAAACCATAAATGCATAGAGCTGGGAGATAGAATTAAATAACTCGGCTTACTTAAGAAAAACAAATCGACTTGCGCACGGAGAAGGACTGCTCATTACATATCTTACACGCGGGCGGTAATTATACAATACATCACTCAGGATATGCGTACATAATCCTGACATGTTATTTAGGCTAGTGCACTTCCCCAGATCCTACATGATGCGCAAACAGGCTACTTCTCACAACCTATGTACATATCTTACAAAGCGGTACAATACACGGTAGCTAAGCGTACTCAGGCGGAGATGTTGACGACCTCCTTTGCCCTGCCGAGGGCGAGGCGTAGCGAGGTTGGGGACTCGACTTCCTCCTCGCTAATGGGCTCCATATGTGTAGTGTTGCGCAGAGCGGACGGAGCGGTTGCCAGGGGCGGAGCAACACGTACAGGAGTGGGCGCGAAGGTTGGTGCAGTGCGCGCTCGAGTGGGCGCAATGACTTGGTTGAATTCTTCGGTAGAAGGCAGGCGACGAGCAGGCGTAAAAGATACTGATGACGAGACAAAAGTCAGTGGCGGAGCGATGGGTAGGAGCTCCCTCCTGTTGGAGGCACAGCCATGGACTGAGTCCATGCGGGTAGCTATGAAGTCGTCCACCAGGTTGTCGAAGGCTGCCTCCAGGGCCCGGAGATACTCAATGAGCATCTCAAAAGCCTCGTCTCGTTCTCCTCTGGGGCAGGAGTATGCGTAGTGACAGGTGTAAGGCACATGGCACGGAAGATAACGGTAACGACGAGTCTTCATCACGGGAAGGACATCCCTGAGACGATCTATCGCCTCGCGGGCTGCCATCTGCATAGCATGCCTCTCCGTAGGCATTGCTCTTCCCACGAACCGGAAGCGGCGTAACTCACCACGCCCTCCCTTGAACTGCACCGCGGCCTGGTGCATGGTCAGACTGTCATTGACTCGGTGCTGGCAGAGTGTGAAGACTGGGCGTACGGATGGCCCCATCGCGACTTGAACGATGAAAGAAAGAAGCTTGACGAACCCATCGGGCACGTTGGCGAAGGTCTGAGACTCGCATCTGTTGTCGGCCATCTACAAAAGTAGGCAAAAATTCTGCATGGTCAGATCATAAATTTATGCTGACTGACAGAAAATGGCTACACTTGCAAAAATATAAATTAGCTCTATCATGCTAATAACTAATTAGCGATCGCACCTAGTGGCTTCCTACAGTCAGCCTGGCTCTGGTACCAAGCTTGTCACGACCGGTTTTCCAATAAAAATATTTATTGAGAAACCAATCTTTTGAGTCCAGTATGAGAGAAATTCTCCTCACTGGTAGACAATTTCTTGATACAATAAGCCAGTAGCATAAAATATACTACAGGGTTGAACTACGGTTGCTCAACCAAATTATTACAAGCACGCCAATAATTATACATAATGGCGGACATGACACAGTGGTGTGGAGACATACTACTGACTCGAGGATAGGGCGATGGTGGAAAAACACAGCGGGGAGAGAAATACAAGACTCTAAGTCTATCATCTCATCGAGCGTCGAGGTGAGGCTCGATGAATTTATTTGGTAGCGGAAGCGGATATAAAACAGTGACCAAATCCAGGGTCGCACGAGACTGACTGGGACTCCTCTAAGTGTCGGACTCGCTATCGAACTCTTCATCCATGAAATCGCCTTCGTCAGCATCTGGCCAAATCAACAAGCCAGTGAGTACTTTGAAAGTACTCGCAAGACAGTTCGGACGTAAGATATAACAAATGCATGCATGGATGCGTCATGAATAAATTCACCAATGTACATTCAAAATTATCATAACAAGGTCAGTAAAAGGAAAACGGCGGTAGTCCGCCTGAAATCCCAACAGAACATAAATAATTTCCGATCGGGTGTCTGAAGCGACGCCTTGAAAGGTGAACAAATAAATATAAAGAAAAAGATGCCACAGTCGGGCGTCTTAGCGACACCACATAAAGGGCTTAAAAAGAAATACCTCAGTCGGACGTCGGGGCGACGTCACAGAAAGGGCTTGAAAAGAAATGCCACAGTCGGACGTCGGGGCGACATCACAGAAAGGGCTTGAAAAGAAATGCCACAGTCGGACGTCGGGGCGACATCACAGAAAGGGCTTGAAAAGAAATGCCACAGTCGGACGTCGGGGCGACATCACAGAAAGGGCTTGAAAAGAAATGCCACAGTCGGACGTCGGGGCGACATCATAGAAAGGGCTTGAAAAGAAATGCCACAGTCGGACGTCGGGGCGACATCACAGAAAGGGCTTGAAAAGAAATGCCACAGTCGGACGTCGGGGCGACATCACAGAAAGGGCTTGAAAAGAAATGCCACAGTCGGACGTCGGGGCGACATCACAGAAAGGGCTTTTATGGACAGATAAATAATAATCATAATAAACTTTTAATTCATAAGAATAAATGGGTTAGTCCATCCATAGGAATATCATTTAACCGGAATGAGCACTCATGCGAAACACCAGAGTCTCTGTCATCAACACTGTCATTGTTAGGACAAGATAATATGAATTTGGACATGGAATAGATGACATGGAGGGATATATGACTCTGCAGAGTTTGTACAAAATTATTCCCACAGCCAACGGATTTCCGTAGTCACGAAGGACTAGTTCCGTTTACGGTATTTCGGAAGAAAACACAGCTAACCAGTACACACCCATCATACCTCTCGATGCTAGGGATCACCCTAGACATCGTCCAAGAAAAACTTTTGAGACGGGGAGATCACAATCTCGAATAGCATGGGATCAAATTTATATACGCGCGCTCTAAGGGGTGCCCCCCTCTCGGTCCCAACCGGAAACACCCATGCCCCCTGACCGGATGACTGGCTTTAATCCAGGGCCATGGAACCATCATCACAGCCTCTCCTTTTGGTGTGTACCAGAAAAGTGGTTTGCAACTTACTAAACCATATTCCTTGCGGAAAACATGTGGTAGTACAGGGAAGGAAATGAAAGGAACTGGACCGATACGGTTTGACACTGAAGTCACATAGTCCGGCATGAGACTGGCATGCTACAACACTGCCATCTCACCCATCCTCATGCCAACACATGGCCATTCATACTCACATCCATCCACTTATGGATCATCGAACTCACTTACCTCATTATCGCATAAAATGACATTCATCGATATGCTTATCAACATGCCATGAAACTAACTAAATGCAAAACATGCCAAGACACTCATCATATCAAAAGTTCAAACATGCTTGCCTGGTTCAGAGTAGTCGGAGCCTAGCTCGGTGAAGTTCACGGCTCCGTCACCTCCTTCGGTATCTATGGTATAAGGAAAATATATGCGCTATTGTGAATACCAAGGAGTGCACAGAAAGTACTTCAAATAATTTTCAAATAAATCTGATAAAAAACTAGACAAAATTTTAAAGAGAACAGAAGAAGAATCAATCAAAAATACTTTTCTATTTAAAAGTTATAAGGGTTTTTGTCCAGGGACTCATCTGTAATGAAACAGAAGGTTTCCAGGGGCTAGCTTATAAAAACAGAAAGCGCTTCGGTAGCGACTACGCCAGCCCAGAGGAAAGACGTATTTGCCCGAAGGCGCTTCCAGAAAACGGTTCGATAGAAAGGGCAGAGAGGCTGACGGTGGGGTCCCACTCGTCAGGTTCAAATGTTCAAACGGGGCGGCAGAGTTCGCCGGTGCCCGAGAGCCGCGGTGGTCGCCGGCGGCGATCCACGGCGAGGCAGAGAGATCGGAGGGTACTTCCGTGCTCAGGGCACCCTTCCGCGTCGGTTGATGGTGGTGGAGGCGGTCGGCGAGCACCACGTCGACGGCGAGCTTTGCTCAGGCGGACGGCGGCTCGGGTGGTCGAGGGGCTCGTCGGAGAGGGCTGCAAGGGTTAAATTGAAGAGGGGGTTATGCTCCTGGTAGCTAGAGGGGGTAACGAACGGGGTTTGGGCACCGGAGACGGCCTCACCGGAGCGAATCGAGGTGGCGGCCGAGGCGGATCAGGGCGGCCGGAGCTGGGGGAGGAGACCTCCTCGAGGTCCTCCGAGTGTCCTGGCGTGGCGCTGGTGCGGAGTGGGGATGAGGCGTGCACGAGGTTGAGCTCGGGGGCCCTTTTATAGGCGGCCCGAGGCGGTTGCCATGAACGGGGTCTCCGGCGAGCGATTACGGCGGCGCAGTGCTTGGTCGGGGGTGATTAGGGAGTCGAGCGCCGTCGTGGGAGGCTACTGGGTCCGTTTTAGTGCTAATCGAGCTGGAGATTGGTGCTTAGGAGGGAGTTCGACAGAACGGGGCGGCGCGGGCCCATCGGCGGCAGGGAGCGCGTCCTGTGCTTGCCGGTCGCGGTGGCGGTGCACGGGCGTGCGCTGGCGTGCATGAGGCCACGCGGAGAGCCAGGGAGCGATGGGCGGCGTGGAACGGCGTTGAGCCGCCGTTCTTGCCCCCTGACGGCTGTAACGGGGTCTCGGCCGCTGCAAGACACACCGGCGCGGGCGGCCAGGGGCGCCACCGACGCCGGGAAGACGCCAAGGGCGCGTGCGGGGTGCTGGCCAGGGAGAAAGAGCCGCGTGCAACACGCCAAGTGCACTGTGGCCGCGTGACTGAAACTCTGTCGAAGATCAACACTAAACTCTGAATGTTTCTGAATTTTGAACAGCAGCAGTGCTTGCAAGGTGTTCGACAGAATGAAATTGGCCTCTGGTGATTTTTCCTTGAGCTGATACTTGGTGGAGTGGCTTCTCATTGCTCAAATAGGTTGCCTGAATTTTGGTGGAATTTTTGGGGGAGTGTAGATATGAATTTCATCAAATTTGGCAAATCTAGTCCAAACTTGCAGAGGCTGAATTTTGAAAATTTTGAAAAGAGAAGGAGTGGATCAAGATGGTTCTGGGTTGTGGGTACAAAGGACTATCCAGGAGAGTTGGTGTGAGGTCAAAACTCAAATGAAAAAGAGTACTTGCTTTGAAAATCACTAAGGCTCCAAATAATTTTCAGAATTGATTTGAGAGGGAAAAATAATTAGAATAAAATCCAAAACTTGTTTGGATTAGTTGGGACAGAGAACTTAGGTTGAGCACAAGGTGTAGGGGAGGTTTTATCACATGGGCAAGAATGCCAAGTCAAGGATGGTTCCAAGATATGGAAATCCCAAATTTTCATAGAGCTTCAATTTAAAAGAAAACAATTCAAACTCAAAAGTTAAATTTGAGAGAACCAACAGAGAAGAAGTTTCAAAAGATCAAACACCAAGGTTTGAAAAAAATAAAATCCTTGCCAAGGCAAAGGAAGTTTTTTTTTAAGTGGAAGGGTTTTCTGAAAAAAAAATTAAATAGCCTCTCCTCAAAAACCACAAAGTTTTTGATAAAAACCAAATAAAAAATTTTAGAGTGTCACAGGTGGTCGGGCGGAGAGGTGGATCTGGGAGGATCCCGATGGAGATGGTGAGTGGGTGGCGGCGGCGCGATGGGAAAGGATGGATTGGACAGGTAGGGGCTAGGGTTAGACATGCTTAAATAACTAGGTGGACTAGCTTAGGGGCAAAATGAACCCTTGGATCAAAATCGAACAGTTGAGAAAAAAGGTTAGAGAGGTCCAAATACGAAAACGGAGATGTTTTATAGATGTTAGGGGATGATCCGGACCCATCGGTAACAACACCCAGGTCGGGTCTGGTACAACTTTCGGACGCGCGCGAGGGGTCCGAGTAAAGAGCAGAGAGGGTCAAACGGTCAGACAAGAGGGAATCGAAAACCCAGTTGGACTCGGATCGGTCACGAAGGCAGGGGGAACGCGGCAACTACGAACAGATGCAAGCTTTATGAAAACATACGGATGCAATGCACATGATGCCATGAGAAGAGATGCACGCCATGAACAAAATGCAAAACAAAAGGCAAAAACCCAACCACAAAGGAAATATCATATCGCATCTCCGGAAAAGGCAAGAGTTGGAGTTACGAATACGGAAAGTTGTATCCGGGGCGTTACAACCACGTGATGATCAGGTGTGATAAGCTCTATGTTCACATACAACGGGTGCAAGCCAGTTTTGCACATGCAGAATACTCGGGTTAAACCTTCGAGCCTAGCATATGCAGATATGGCCTCGGAACACTGAAACCGAAAGGTCGAACGTGAATCATATAGTAGATATGATCAACATAGTGATGTTCACCATTGAAAACTACTCCATCTCACGTGATGATCGGACATGGTTTAGTTGATTTGGATCACATGATCATTTAGATGACTAGAGGGATGTCTATCTAAGTGGGAGTTCTTAAGTAATATGATTAATTGAACTTTAATTTATCATGAACTGTCTTGATAGTTATTTTGCATGTACGTTATTGTAGATCAATGGCCCGTGCTACCAATTCTTTAAATTTTAATGCATTCCTAGAGAAAGCTAAGTTGAAAGATGATGGCAGCAACTACACGGACTGGGTCCATAACTTGAGGATTATCCTCATTGCTACACAGAAGAATTACGTCCTGGAAGCACCACTAGGTGTCAGGCCTGCTGCAGATGCTACTGATGACGTTAAGAACGTCTGGCAGAGCAAAGCTGATGACTACTCGATAGTTCAGTGTGCCATGCTTTACGGCTTAGAATTGGGACTTCAAAGACGTTTTGAACGTCATGGACCATATGAGATGTTCCAAGAGTTGAAGTTAATATTTCAAGCAAATGCCCGAGTTGAGAGATATGAAGTCTCCAACAAGTTCTAAAGCTGCAAAATGGAGGAGAATAGTTCTATCAGTGAACGCATACTCAGAATGTCTGGGTACCATAACCACTTGACTCAATTGGGAGTTAAAATTCCTGATGATAGTGTCATTGACAGAGTTTTTCAATCACTGCCACCAAGCTATAAAGGCTTCGTGATGAACTATAATATGCAAGGGATGAACAAGAAAATTCCCGAGCTCTTCGCAATGCTAAAGGCTGTGGAGGTAGAAATCAAGAAGGAGCATTGATACGTCTCCAACGTATCTATAATTGTTGATTGTTCCATGCTATTATATTACCTATTTTGGATGTTTATGGGCTTTACTATACACTTTTATATCATTTTTGGGACTAACCTATTAACGGGAGGCCCGACCCAAATTGTTGTTTTCTTGACTATTTTAGTGTTTCGAAGAAAAGGAATATCAAACGGAGTCCAAACGGAATGAAACCTTCGGGAGAGTTATTTTTGGAATGAACGCAATCTAGGAGACTTGGAGTATATGTCAGAGAAGCTTCGAGGAGGCCTCGAGGGTCCAGGGCGCGCCCTACCCCCTAGGGCGCGCCCCCCACCGTCATGGGCCCCTCGTGGCTCCCCTGATCGACTTCTTTCGCCTATATATATTCATATACCCCGAAAACATCCAGGAGCACAATAGATCAGGAGTTCCACCGCCGCAAGCCTTCGTAGCCACCAAAAACTAATCGGGACCCTGTTCCAGCACCCTGCCGGAGGGGGGATTCCTCACCGGTGGCCATCTTCATCATCCCGGCGCTCTCCATGACGAGGAGGGAGTAGTTCACCCTCGGGGCTGAGGGTATGTACCAGTAGCTATGTGTTTGATCTCTCTCTCTCTCTCTCTCACACACACACACACTCACTCACTCACTCTCTCTATCGTGTTCTTGATTTGGCACGATCTTGATGTACCGCGAGCTTTTCTATTATAGTTGGATCTTATGATGTTTCTCCCCCTCTACTGTCTTGTAATGGATTGAGTTTTCCCTTTGAAGTTATCTTATCGGATTGAGTCTTTAAGGATTTGAGAACACTTGATGTATGTCTTGCATGTGCTTATCTGTGGTGACAATGGGATATTCACGTGATCTACTTGATGTACGTTTTGGTGATCAACTTGCGGGTTCAGTGACCTTGTGAACTTATGCATAGGGGTTGGCACACGTTTTCGTCTTGACTCTTCGGTAGAAACTTTGGGGAACTCTTTGAAGTACTTTGTGTTGGTTGAATAGATGAATCTGAGATTGTGTGATTCATATCATATAATCATGCCCACTGATACTTGAGGTGACATTGGAGTATCTAGGTGACATTAGGGTTTTGGTTGATTTATGTCTTAAGGTGTTATTCTAGTACGAAATCTATAATAAATCGAATGGAAAGAATAGCTTCGTGTTATTTTACTACGAACTCTTGAATAGATCGATCAGAAAGGATAACTTTGAGGTGGTTTCGTACCCTACCATAATTTCTTCGTTTGTTCTCCGCTATTAGTGACTTTGGAGTGACTCTTTGTTGCATGTTGAGGGATAGTTATATGATCCAGTTATGTTATTATTGTGGAGAGAACTTGCACTAGTGAAAATATGAACCTTAGGCCTTGTTTCCTAGCATTACAATACCGTTTACGCTCACTTTTATCATTAGTTACCTTGCTGTTTTTACAATTTCAGATTACAAAAACCTATATCTATCATCCATATTGCACTTGTATCACCATCTCTTCGCCGAACTAGTGCACCTATACAACTTACCATTGTATTGGGTGTGTTGGGGACACAAGAGACTCTTTGTTATTTGGTTGTAGGGTTGTTTGAGAGAGACCATCTTCATCCTACGCCTCCCACAGATGGATAAACCTTAGGTCATCCACTTGAGGGAAATTTGCTACTGTCCTACAAACCTCTGCACTTGGAGGCCCAAGAATGTCTACAAGAAGAAGGTTGTGTAGTAGACATCAAGCATCAAGTGTTGATGGTCAACAAGACCACTAGTTTCAAGAAAAAGGGCAAAGAGAAGAAAGGGAACTTCAAGAAGAACGGCAAGAAAGTTGCTGCTCAGGAGAAGAAACCCAAGTCTGGACCTAAGCCTAAAACTGAGTGCTTCTACTGGAAATGGACTGGTCACTGGAAGCGGAACTGCCCCAAGTATTTGGTGGATAAGAAGGATGGCAAAGTGAAAGGAATTGTTATTTGGTGCCAGTGTTGAGCAAGAACATTATATCTAGATCTTGTTTAATGCGAGACAATTATTCATTTAAATCAGAGAATAATGGTTGTTCTATTTGTATGAGTAATATCTTTTATGGTCATGCACCCTTGCTGAGTGGTCTATTTTTATTGAATCTTGATTGTGATGATACATGTGTTCATAATATTGAAGCCAAAAGATGCAAATTTGATAATGATAGTGCAACTTATTTGTGGCACTACTGTTTGGGTCATATCAGTGTAAAGCGCATGAAGAAACACCATGCTGATGGACTTTTGGAATCACTTGATTATGAATCACTTGGTGCTTGCGAACCGTGCCTCATGGGCAAGATGACTAAAACTCCGTTCTCCGGAACAAAGGAATGAGCTACTGACTTATTGGAAATAATACATACCGATGTATGCGGTCCAATGAGTGTTGAGACTTGTAGCGGGTATCATTATTTTCTTACCTTCACAGATGATTTGAGCAGATATGGATATATCTACTTAATGAAGCATAAATCTGAAACATTTGAAAGGTTCAACAAATTTCAGAGTGAAGTGGAAAATCATCGTAACAAGAAAATAAAGTTTCTACGATCTGATCGTGGAGGTGAATATTTGAGTTACGAGTTTGGTCTTCATTTGAAACAATGTGGAATAGTTCACAGCTTACGCCACTGATACGTCCATTTTGCATCATGCTTTGATATTGATATTTATTGCATTATGGGCTGTTATTACTCGTTATGTCACAATACTTATGCCTATTCTCTCTTATTTCACAAGGTTTACACGAAGAGGGAGAATGCCGGCCGCTAGAATTCTGGGCTGGAAAAGGAGCAAATATTAGAGACATATTCTGCACAACTCCAAAAGTCCTGAAACTCCACGGAAGTTATTTTTGGAGTTAATAAAAAATACTGAGCGAAGAAAATACCAGAGGGGGGCCACCCACCGCCCACGAGGGTGGGAGGCGCGCCCTACCCCCCTGGGCGTGCCTCTCTGCCTCGTGGGCCCCCTGGCAGGCCTCCGGTGCCCATCTTCTGCTATATGAAGTCTTTTACCCTGGAAAAAAAAATCATAAGCAAGCTTTCGGGACGAGACACCGCCGCCACAAGGCGGAACCTTGGCGGAATCAATCTAGGGCTCCAGTGGTGTTGTTCTGTCGGGGAAACATCCCTTCGGGAGGGGGAAATCATCACCATCGATCCTCTCATCGGGAGGGGGTCAGTCTCCATCAACATCTTCACCAGCACCATCTCCTCTCAAACCCTAGTTCATCTCTTGTATCCAATCTTTGTCCCAAAACCTCAGATTGGTACCTGTGGGTTGCCAGTAGTGTTGATTACTCCTTGTAGTTGATGCTAGTTGGTTTATTCGGTGGAAGATCATATGTTCAAATCCTATATGCATATTAATATCCCTATGATTATGAACATGAATATGATTTGTGAGTAGTTACGTTTGTTCCCGAGGACATGGGAGAAGTCTTGCTATAAGTAGTCATGTGAATTTTGTATTCGTTCGATATTTTGATGAGATGTATGTTGTCTCTCCTCTAGTGGTGTTATGTGAACGTCGACTACATGACACTTCACCAATGTTTGGGCCTAGAGGAAGGCATTGGGAAGTAATAAGTAGATGATCGGTTGCTAGAGTGACAGAAGCTTAAACCCTAGTTTATGCGTTGCTTCGTAAGGGGCTGATTTGGATCCATATGTTTCATGCTATGGTTAGGTTTACCTTAATTCTTCTTTCATTAGTTTCGGATGCTTGCGTGAGTAGTTAATCATAAGTGGGATGCTTGTCCAAGGAAGGGCAGCACCCAAGCACCGGTCCACCCACATATCAAATTATCAAAGTAACGAACGTGAATCATCTGAGCGTGATGGAAACTAGCTTGACGATAATTCCCATGTGTCCTCGGGAGCGTTTTCCTTCATATAAGAATTTTTCCAGGCTTGTCCTTTGCTACAAAAAGGATTGGGCCACCTTGCTGCACCTTATTTACTTTTGTTACTTGTTACCCGTTCTGAATTACCTTATCACAAAACTATCTGTTACCGATAATTTCAGTGCTTGAAGAGAATACCTTACTGAAAATCGCTCGGCATTTCCTTCTGCTCCACGTTGGGTTCGACTCTCTTACTTATTGAAAGGACTATGATAGATCCCCTACACTTGTGGGTCATCAGCCACCTGGAACACCACAGCAAAATGGTGTGTCCGTACATCGTAACCGTACTTTATTGGATATGGTGCGATCTATGATGTCTCTTACTGATTTACCGGTATCGTTTTGGGGTTATGCTTTAGAGACGGCTGCATTCACTCTAAATAGGGTACCATCAGAATCTGTTGAGATGACGCCTTATGAACTATGGTTTGGCAAGAAACCAAAGTTTTCCTTTCTTAGAGTTTGGGGCTGTGATGCTTATGTGAAAAAGCTTCAACCTGATAAGCTCGAAACCAAATCGGAGAAGTGCGTCTTCATAGGATACCCAAAGGAGACCGTTGGGTACACCTTCTGTCACAGATCCGAAGGCAAGATATTTGTTGCTAAGAATGGATCCTTTCTAGAGAAGGAGTTTCACCCTAAAGAACTAAATGGGAGGAAAGTAGAACTTGATGAGGTAATTGTACCTTCTCCCTTATTGGAAAGTAGTTCATCACATAAATCAGTTCCAGTGATTCCTACACCAACTAGTGAGGAAGCTAATGATGATGGTCATGAAACTTCGGATCAAGTTACTATCGAACCTCGTAGGTCTTCCAGAGTGATATCCGCACCAGAGTGGTACGGTAATCATGTTCTGGAAGTCTAGTTACTAAGCCATGGTGAACCTACGAACTATGAGGAAGTGATGATGAGCCCAGATTCTGCAAAATGGCTTGAGGCCATTAAATCTGAGATGGGATCCATGTATGAGAACAAAGTGTGGACTTTGGTGGACTTTCCCGATGATCGGCAAGCCATAGAAAATAAATGGATCTTCAACAAGAAGACCGACGCTGACGGTAATGTTACTGTCTACAAAGCTTGACTTGTTGCAAAAGGTTTTTGACAAGTTCAAGGAGTTGACTACAATGCGACTTTCTCACCCGTAGTGATGCTTAAGTATGTCTGAATCATGTTAGCAATTGCCGCGTTTTATGATTATGAAATTTGGCAAATGGATGTCAAAACTGCATTCCTGAATGGATTTTTGGAAAAAGAGTTGTATATGATGCAACCAGAAGGTTTTGTCGATCCAAAGGGTGCTAACAAAGTGTGCAAGCTCCAGCGATCCATTTATGGACTGGTGCAAGCCTCTCGGAGTTGGAATAAACGCTTTGATAGTGTGATCAAAGCATATGGTTTTATACAGACTTTTGGGGAAGCCTGTATTTACAAGAAAGTGAATGGGAGCTCTGTAGCATTTCTGATATTATATGTGGATGACATATTGTTGATCGGAAATGATATATAATTTTTGGATAGAATAAAGGGATACCTGAACAAGAGTTTTTCTATGAAAGACCTCGGAGAAGCTGCTTACATATTGGGCATCAAGATCTATAGAGATAGATCAAGACGCTTAATTGGACTTTCACAAAGCACATACCTTGATAAAGTTTTGAAGAAGTTAAAAATGGATCAGTCAAAGAAAGGGTTCTTGCTTGTATTACATTGTGTGAAGTTGAGTCAGACTCAATGCCTGACCACTGCAGAAGATAGAGAGAAAATGAAAGTCATTCCCTATGTTTCAGCCATAGGTTCTATCATGTATGCAATGCTGTGTACCAGACCTGATGTGTGACTTACTATAAGTATAGCAGTGGGGTACCAAAGTAATCCCGGAGTGGAGCACTGGGCAGCGGTCAAGAACATCCTGAAATACCTGAAAAGGACTAAGGATATGTTTCTCGTTTATGGAGGTGGCAAAGAGCTCATCGTAAATGGTTATGTCGATGCAAGCTTTGGATGACTCAAGTCACAATCCGGATACGTGTTTTTATTGAATGGAGGAGCTGTCAGTTGGTGCAGTTCCCAGCAAAGCGTCGTGGCGGGATCTAAGTGTGAAGCGGAGTGCATTGCTGCTTTGGAAGCAGCAAATGAAGGAGTCTGGATGCAGGAGTTCATATCCGATCTAGGTGTCATACCTAGTGCATCGGGTCCAATGAAAATCTTTTGGGACAATACTGGTGCAATTGCCTTGGCAAATGAATCCAGATTTCACAAGAGAACCAAGCACATCAAGAGACACTTCAATTCCATATGTCATCACATGTCGGAAGGGGACATAGAGATTTGCAAGATACATACAGATCTGAATGTTGCACACCCGTTGGCTAAGCCTCTTCCACGAGTAAAACATGATCAACACAAAAACTCCATGGGCGTTAGAATCATTACTTTCTAATCCAGATTACTGACTCTAGTGCAAGTGCGAGACTGAAGGAAATATGCCCTAGAGGCAATAATAAAGTTATTATTTATTTCCTCATTTCATGATAAATGTTTATTATTCATGCTAGAATTTTATTAACCGGAAACTTAGTACATGTGTGAATACATTGACAAAACATAATGTCCCTAGTATGCCTCTACTTGACTAGCTCGTTAATCAAAGATGGTTAAGTTTCCTAACCATGGACATGTGTTGTCATTTGATGAACGGGATCACATCATTAAGAGAATGATGTGATGGACATGACCCATCTGTTAGCTTAGCATTATGATCGTTACAGTTTCATTGCTACTGCTTTGTTCATGACTTATACACGTTCCTCAGACTATGAGATTTTGCAACTCCTGAATACCGGAGGAACACTTTGTGTGCTACCAAACGTCACAACGTAAATGGGTGATTATAAAGGTGCCCTACAGGTGTCTCCGAAGGTGTTTGTTGGGTTGGCATAGATCAAGATTAGGATTTGTCACTCCGTGTTTCGGAGAGGTATCTCTGGGCCCTCTTGGTAATGCTCATCACTATAAGCCTTGCAAGCAATGTAACTAATGAGTTAGTTGCAGGATGAAGTATTATAGAACGAGTAAAGAGACTTGTCGGTAACGAGATTGAACTAGGTATGATCATACCGACGATTGAATCTCGGGCAAGTAACATACCGATGACAAAGGGAACAACATATGTTGTTATGCGGTTTGACCGATAAAGATCTTCGTAGAATATGTGGGAGCCAATATGAGCATCCAGTTTCCGCTATTGGTTATTAACCGGAGATGTGTCTCGGTCATGTCTACATTGTTCGAACCCATAGGGTCCGCATGCTTAACGTTCGATGATGATATGTATTATGAGTTATGTGTTTTTGATGACCGAAGTTTGTTAGGAGTCCCGGATGAGATCATGGACGTGACGAGGAGTCTCAAAATGGTTGAGACAATAAAGATTGATATATTGGACGGCTAAATTTGGACACCGAAAGTGTTCCGGAAAGTTTTGGGTAAAATTGGAGTGCTGGAGGGGTTAACGGAACCCCCCGGGGAACTAATGGGCCACATTGGGCCTTGGTGGAGAGAGAGAGAGAGGGGCGGCCAGGGCAGGCCGCGCGCCCCCTCCCCCTTTGGTTCGAATTGGACTAGGGAAGGGGGGCGGCGCCCCCCTTTCCTACTCCCTCTCCCTCTCCTTCCTTTCCCCTCTTTCCCTCTTGGTGGAATCCTACTAGGACTAGTAGTCCTAGTAGGACTCCGCTCTTGGGGCGCACCCCAGGGGCTGGCCGGCCTCCCCCTCGCTCCTTTATATACAGGGACGGGGGCACCCGAGAACACACAAGTTTCTCTCCCAACCGTGTGCGGTGCCCCCCTCCACAGTTACACACCTCGATCATACCATCATAGACCTTAGGTGAAGCCCTACGCCGGTAGCATCATCATCACCGTCGCCATGCTGTCATGCTGACGGAACTCACTCTCGTCCTCAATTGGATCAAGAGCACGAGGGACGTCATTGAGCTGAACGTGTGCTAAACACGGAGGTGCCATACGTTCGGTACTTGGATCGGTTGGATCGCAAAGAAGTTTGACTACATCAACCGCGTTATTGAAACGCTTCCGCTTTCGGTCTACGAGGGTACGTGGACACATTCTCCCCTCTCATTGCTATGCATCACCTAGATAGATCTTGCATGATCATACGAATTTTTTTGAAATTACCGCGTTCCCCAACAGTCTGAGCTTTGGGAGTTGTGTGTGGCCCGGTCCTGCCTTTGCATTGAGCAACTGAAGGTAGACGCTCCCGAGATCTTGAGTGTGGCTTCACCGCCTGCATCACCCCTGGAGTTGAGCCAGATATTTGTTGCTGAGGAGAGTGGTGATTTGGACGGTGCGATCTCTTGCTCGCCTAAGTCCATTGGGCGTCATGTGTTCGCCATGGAGCATGAAGTTTCTGATGTTGCTGCCCTTCCCTCATCTGCAAATCCATTGAGCCAAGTGTGTTGGCACCTACTCCAAATCCAGATGATCTCTTCGCGAGGGAACTTTATGACTTGCTCGCTAGAGTGGAGGTTTCTAGACCTATTTTGCGCAAGTCGATTGCTTGCCTCCTGATGGGGACGCTAATAAGGGGCAATCACAAGAAGGTGGGCAAAGGCAAGAGTATCGTCATAGGCAAGGCGTCTCTGATTGCTTGAACGATGATCTTGAGTCTCTCGGCCTATCCTCTTGGTTTGGGAGGTGCATGTTGTCTTGTGTTGAGCTGTTCTTGTCAGTATTCACTTGGCGTAGTAGCAGTGTCGGGGTTTGTGGATGTTGTGCATTCGCAGAGTTTGGCAAGGGCTGAATGTGCGGTTGTGGGGTTCCTTTCCATGTGAGCAGTTAGTTCGTGCTCCGTTTGTATAGGATTTTGCTCGGTTTTTCTTAAATTAACTGGGCAATGCTCTTCTTCTTAATTAATTGATGAGGCAAAACTTTTTCCTTCGTTTAAAAAAAACTATAATTTTGTCTACTGTGAATGAAGTGTATGCTTGCTGTGCTGCAGAAACATATCATGGCTAATAATAATGCCGCCAATACATAGAAGCACTTTGGTTCAATGTAACCAAGTTAATATTTTTTTTCCTGTTTGTAATTTGTATCCATGATATAGATGACCATTAAGGGAATCTCTAACGCTGATCGCTAAATTTGCTCCGATATCTGTCAGTGAACAGGGGAAATCAGTCCATGGACACTTATGTCGGAGGCCACCATCCAACGCTGTCCGCATACATTTCAAGAACTATTTGAACTAATCGGATGAAATTCATGCAAACACGTCATATTTCTTATAAACCGGACGACATTCATGCAAACATGGAGGCTTTTCATTACATTTCGAATAAAAATAAACATATCCTACGGCGGCGGGCGGCATTCAAGCCCTTGTTGTTCCCTTCCTAGGACCGCGTCCTCCATCCGCCGTCTCCATGAGCACCGATGATAAGACTTGTGAAGTGAAGGTGCGGTCTCCGGCGAGAAAGAGTATAACATGGGAGATGGGCCGACCCACGTGGGGCACAAGGCCCTACCACCTCCCATGCCCTACTCATTCTTAGCGGAGTCCGCGACCTGTCCGTCGCCGGTGGATGTGAGGTCCGCGAGCGAAATGGAGGTGTCGGTGCTCTTGTCGTCCTACCAGGCCGCCCGGAAGTTCGTCGGCGGAGCGTAGGACGCACAACTGGTGTAATTCTTGTTATCGCCTGCAGATGCGCCTCCGTGACGGCATGTTCTACGCGGGCACCTCGTAGATTGCATGCTGATCCCTATCAATTTCTATTCACTTACCTATATTTCTCTGGCCAATCACCACAACCGTTGTAACCATTAAATTAAATTTCTCCCAACTAGGACAAGATTTGTGTGCTCACACCAGGACATCCTCTGTTTTCACTAAACCCAGAAGCCTCAAGTTGTGTGTATCTGCAGCCCCATATATCGCAACCACGGTTTGTGTGTATCTTCAAATGCCCTTAAGGATTGAATGTTCCCTGATGCAGACATAGTCATCAATGGTGCCGCCCAAACACTCATAGGCAAGCACTCAAATAGCCGCGACACACTTCATCACGAGGCCATTTTGAAAGCATCTTCTTCTTCTTCCAACTCGTTTGATGAAGAGTCATCGAAGATCATCTCCCTTCGCCTATTCATCTACAATATGTAATATTATAGGTTGAATTGGATTGCAAAAGCAACAAAATTCAGTGAAAACAGCTAAAAATGCACCTAAGCAATTCGTCGAACACTCGGCGGGCGGAGGAACTGAGAGCCTCGACCGGCGGCGTTGAGCCGAAGCCAAAGTTAAGGGTGGATGGTGGGCGGGGTGGTAGATGGCTGGCAGTAGACGACCGATAACACATGACGGTCCTCAAACCAAACTCCTCGATTGACGACAAAGCTTGCTAGTCGGCCACAAAGGTCATCGGTCTTGCCGCGACAATGACACCAGTCAACCGGCAAAGCTCCTCGGCGGGTGCTCTATGTCATCTAAGACTAGCCACAATGGGAGTAACTTCAGCAGTAACATCGAGTCCAACTCAGCAAATTTGCTTATGTGGCAGTGAGTTAATGAGGAGAGAGGTAGTTATAGTAACTTAGCTAGTTACTGTAACATCACATGTCCCAATGCAATATGAGTCTATAACCTAATAAATGAAGCCTTGCAGGTTACCACACTTATGTTACTACCCACTACGAAGGCAGTAACATAGTCTAGGGATATGTGTATGTTACTAGTGTATGTTACTCACCATTGTGGCTAGTCTAAGTCGTCCGCTAGCTTCTTTTTTTCAACAAACGGACCTTCTCTGATGGTTTTTTGGTCATGGGATTGAGGCGGTGCGGCAGATATATGGGTCTATTTTGGCGACCGGATCAAAGTGGGGCAGGAGAGCAGCGGAGGCTGCGGTGAAGGCCAGAGGAAACACTGGCATCCATGAGGTGCGAGCGGGGAGAGGGGCGGCTCGGGGAATGGGAAAAATTATTGACGAGGAGTAGCGCCGGTTGAGCGAATGCTATTTTTCTAAGCTGTTAGGCCATCTCCACCGCGTGACCCCATCTTGTCCGGGTGCGTCTGTTTGGGGTAGAACGGATGAATAGCGCAGCCCAACGCACGGCCCCAAACGGACAAATGTCTGGAATCCGTCCGTTTTCGACCCATCCCCTGCCCAAACTTGCGCCGAGTTTGGGGTGAAATGGACATCGCGCGGACGGGCTCGCCGCACGCCCTTGTCCCCCCGTGGCCCATCTGTCGGGGACACAAGTAGTCCCATTCGATTCCAACGCCTCCATCCCCCTCCCCGCCCCGCCCCGCCGATGGCGCCGCCGCTATTCTCCGGCCCCTTCTCCATGCAGCCCCTGGCCATCCATAGCCAACCACGTCTCGACATGGCCGCCACCATGCTCGCGCTTTCGCCGTAGTTTAGGTCGTTGATCGAAGGAGGTTTGGCCGTCGCCATCATAGTCGGCGACAGAGGGGATACGATCACAGGCGACGTACCACGGCGGCCATGGCAGTTTTGGATGAGTGCTCCAAAGCGGCCAGTAGCTGGCCGCTGACCACACCTACGTCAAGGTGATCATCGCGGCCACTTTGCCACCACGACCGCAAGGTGTTCGACACTTTGCCCACAAAGGTATGGACAGTGGTGATGAGTTTTTCTTCCACCACTTCATTTGTTCATCGGACGATTCATCATCGGATGATGAAGATCTTGTGGTGGCTGCCCTAGTGGTTCACGACCAAATTCAATGGCAACTTCATCGGTACAGGGGGTCAGTCCCTGGCCGTGCGCCCAACCTGAACCGCAACAAGGAGAGAGGCCACGCCCTACTCTATGCTGATTACTTTGCGAACACCCCGCTCTTCAAGCCGGATAAATTCCGTCGCCGTTTTCGTATGACAAGGCATGTGTTCAATCGTATCCGAGAGGGTGTGGTAGATCATGACCCATACTTCGAGTGCAAGACGGATGCCCTTGGAAAGCTTGGATTCTCCTCTTACCAGAAATGCACTGCGGCCAACTGCATGCTTGCATATGGAATTCCAGGCAATCTGGTGGATGAATATGTGCGTATGAGTGAGACAACATGTCTAATGTTAATGTACAAGTTCTGCCAGGCTGTGATCGAGTTGTTTGGCCCTGAGTACTTGAGGCAGCCAACTGCCGCTGATACAGAGAGATTGTTGGTAACCAATGCAGCTAGAGGCTTTCCAGGCATGCTTGGCAGCATAGATTGTATGCACTGGGAGTGGAAGAACTATCCATTTGCTTGGCAGGGCCAGTACAAGGGGCATGTCAAAGATTGCACTGTCATAAAAGAAGCGGTGGCTTTGCAAGATCTTTGGATATGTCATTCTTTCTTCGGCATGGCAGGTTCTCACAATGATATCAACGTGCTGCAGCGTTCTCCAGTCTGCGCAAGGCTTGCAGAAGGCCACTCCCCACCTGTCAACTTTGAGATCAACGGACACGAGTACAACAAGGGATACTATCTAGCTGATGGTATATATCCTTAGGGATCAACTTTTGTGAAGACAATCTCGAAGCCCCAAGGTGAGAAGAGAAAGAGATTTTCCCAAATGCAAGAGAGTGCTAGAAAGGATGTGGAACGTGCTTTTGGTGTGCTTCAATCCCGATGGGGTATCGTTCAATACCCTGCACTGTCATGGGATGAAGGAAGCTTTGGGAGGTCTTCGACCAAGGATTTGATTTTCAAGGTCCTGCACCAAGAACCGGCCACGTTTGATCAGTTTGTCCAGTTCCATCGTGAGCTGCATGATTGGCACACTCATTTGGATCTTCAAAATGACTTGGTTGAGCACGTGTGGGAACATATTGGCAGCCAATACATGTATTGGTTCATTTTATGTTCATTCAAGACAATTTCGATTTGGTTGTAAAACTATTTTTATTTGAGACAACTTCGATTGGGTTGTAAAACTATTTTAATTTTCAAACAATTAATATTTGGATGTGCAATATTGTTTGATAAAAATATGGGCATTTTTAGGCCCTGGCGGATGGGATGGGGTAAAAGGATGCGGTCGCGCACTGGGCGGACGGCCACCGCATCCCAGGACAGGCCCGGACACGATGATACGTCTCCAACGTATCTATAATGTTTGATTATTCCATGCTATTATATTACCCATTTTGGATGTATATGGGCTTTACTTTACACTTTATATCATTTTTGGGACAAACCTACTAACCGGAGGCCCAGCCCGAATTCCTGTTTTTTTTTGCGTATTTTAGTGTTTCGAAGAAATGGAATATCAAACGGAGCCCAAACGGAATGAAACCTTCGGGAGCGATCTTTTTGGAACAAACGCAATCCAGGGGACTTGGAGTGGAAGTCAAGCAACAGATGAGGCGACCACGAGGGTGCCCGGCGTGCCCCCTAGGGTGGGCGCGCCCCCCACCCTCGTGGGCCCCTCGAGCCTCCACCGACCTACTTCTTCCTCCTATATATACCCATGTACCTCGAAAACATTCAGGAGCACCACGGAAACCTAATTCCACCACCGCAACCTTCTGTACCCGCGAGATCCCATCTTGGAGCCTTTGTCGGTGCTCCGCCGGAGGGGGAATCGACCATGGAGGGCCTCTACATCATCTCCAAGGCCTCTCCGATGAGTTGTTACTAGTTTACCACAAACCTTCGGGTCCATAGTTATTAGCTAGATGGCTTATTCTCTCTCTTTGATTCTCAATACAAAGTTCTCCTCGATCTTCTTGGACATCTATTCGAAGTAACTCTTTTTGCGGTGTGTTTGTCGAGATCCGATGAATTGTGGGTTTATGATCAAGTTTATCTATGAGAAATATTTGAATCTCCTCTGAATTATTTTATGTGTGATTAAGTTATCTTTGCAAGTCTCTTCGAATTATCAGTTTGGTTTGGCCTAATAGATTGATCATTCTTGCAATGGGAGAAGTGCTTAGCTTTGGGTTCAATCTTGCGGTGTCCTTTCCCAGTGACAGCAGGGTCGGCAAGACACGTATTGTATTGTTGCCATCAAGGATAAAAAGATGGGGTTTATATCATATTGCATGAGTTTATCCCTCTACGTCATGTCATCTTTCTTAATGCGTTACTCTATTATTTATGAACTTAATACTCTAGATGCAGGCAGAAGTCGGTCGATGTGTGTGATGTCTACTACACAACCTTCTTCTTGTAGACGTTGTTGGGCCTGCAAGTGCACAGGTTTGTAGGACAGTAGCAAATTTCCCTCAAGTGGATGACCTAAGGTTTATCAATCCCTGGGAGGCATAGGATGAAGATGGTCTCTCTCCAACAACCCTGCAACAAAATAACAAAGAGTCTCTTGTGTCCCCAACACACCCAATACAATGGTAAATTGTATAGGTGCACTAGTTCGGCGAAGAGATGGTGATACAAGTGCAATATGGATGGTAGATATAGGTTTTTGTAATATGAAAATATAAAAACATCAAGGTAACTAATGATAAAAGTGAGCGTAAACGGTATTGCAATGGTAGGAAACAAGGCCTAGGGTTCATACTTTCACTAGTGCAAGTTCTCTCAACAATAATAACATAGATAGATCATATAACAATCCCTCAACATGCAACAAAGAGTCACTCCAAAGCCACTAATAGCGGAGAACAAACGAAGAGATTATGGTAGGGTACGAAACCACCTCAAAGTTATTCTTTTGGATCAATCTATTCAAGAGTTCGTACTAGAATAACACCTTAAGACACAAATCAGCCAAAACCCTAATGTTACCTAGATACTCCATTGTCACCTCAAGTATCCGTGGGCATGATTATATGATATGCATCACACAATCTCAGATTCATCTATTCAACCAACACAAAGTACTTCAAAGAGTGCCCCAAAGTTTCTACCGGAGAGTCAAGACGAAAACGCGTGCCAACCCCTATGCATAGGTTCATGGGCGGAACCCACAAGTTGGTCACCAAAACATACATCAAGTGGCACATGATATCCCATTGTCACCACAGATAAGCACAACAAGACATACATCAAGTGTTCTCAAATCCTTAAAGACTCAATCCGATAGGATAACTTCAAAGGGAAAACTCAATTCAACACAAGAGAGTAGAGGGGGGAGAAACATCATAAGATCCAACTATAATAGCAAAGCTCGCGATACATCAAGATCGTGCATAGAGAGAACACGAGAGAGAGAGAGATCAAACACATAGTTACTGGTACATACCCTCAGCCCCGAGGGTGAACTACTCCCTCCTCGTCATGGATAGCGCCGGGATGATGAAGATGGCCACCAGTGAGGGATCCCCCCTCCGGCAGGGTGCCGGAACGGGCTCCCAAGAGGTTTTTGGTGGCTACAGAGGCTTGCGGTGGCGGAACTCACGATCTATCTTGATATTCAATGTTTTTAGGGTATGTAGACTTATATAGGCGAAAGAAGTTGGTCGGGGGAGCCTCGTGGGGCCCACAAGAGTGGAGGGCGCGCCCAGGGGGGTGGGCGCGCCCCCCTATCTTGTGGCTTCCTTGATGCTTCCCCGGCTTGCACTCCAAGTTTACTGGGTCACGTTCGTTCCAAGAATCACGATGCTGAAGGTTTCATTCTGTTTGGACTCTTTTTGATATTCCTTTTCTTCGAAATACTGAAACAGGCAATAAAACAACAATATGGGTTGGGCCTCCGGCTACTAGGTTAGTCCCAAAAGTAATATAGAAGTGTATAGTAAAGCCCGTAATCATTCAAAACAGATAATAAAATAGCATGAATGCTTCAAAATTATTAATACATTGGAGACGTATCAGCATCCCCAAGCTTAATTCCTGCTCGTCCTCGAGTAGGTAAATGATAAAATAAAGAATTTATGAAGTGTGAATGCTAGAAGGTGCACAAGTTTGATCAATGATAATTTCAATCACCTTTTCTGGCATGATTATAAGTCATAACAGTAGTTCATCTCATAAAACTTCTCACGATCAAGTAACAAGCAATTCACATGTTAAAGCATAAACCATAAACTAGCAAACTTCATTCTTAGCCATCAAACAATTGCAATTCATCTTATTTTCAGGAATAGCAAACTTCACATACTCAACTATCATATAGTCTTCTACAATTTCTAACACTCACGCAATACTAATGGTTATGGAGTTTCAATCGGACACTGAGAAAGATAGGGGCTTACAGTATTGCCTCCCAACGTATTCACCTTTGGGTGATGTCAACAATAATAGCTCATGCTAACTTACATCCAATTGGATATATATATCAGGATCACCCCAACACAAAGTGCTTTCCAAAGGATAAAATGAAAAAGGGAAAGGTGAAGATCACCTTGACTCTTGCATAAAGTAAAAGACATAAGGTAAAAGATAGGCCCTTCGCAGAGGGAAGCAGAGGTTGTCATGCGCTTTTAGGGTTGGATACACAAAATCTTAATGCGAAAGACTGTCACTTTCTATTTCCACTTGTATATGGACCTTTATTATGCAGTCCATCGCTTTTATTGCTTCCATAACAAGATCGTACAAAGCTTATTTTCTCCGCACTAATAAGTCATGAATATTTAGAGAGCAATTTTTATTGCTTGCACCGATGACAACTTACTTGGAGGATCTTACTCAATCCATAGGTAGGTATGGTGGACTCTCATGGCAAAACTAGGTTTAAGGATATTTGGAAGCACAAGTAGTATCTCTACTTGGTGCAAGGAATTTGGCTAGCATGAGGGGGGAAAGCTAAGCTCAACATGTTTGAATGATCCATGACAATATACTTTAACTGAGATGTGAGAAAACATAACCCACTATGTTGTCTTCCTTGTCCAACATCAACTCTTTAGCATGTCATATTTAATGAGTGCTCACAATTATAAAAGATGTCTGGGATAGTATATTTATATGTGGAATCTCTCTTCCTTAAATATTCTTTCATGAATTGTTCAAATGACCAATACATTACTTGCTAACCTTCAATAAACCTCTACTTCTTAGATGTGAAGTCATTACTCCCCATGGGACAAGCAAACGAGACATATGTAATTTTAGATTTATGACATTCAACTCATTCAAACCATTTACTCATAGGATATAAGTGAAGCACACGAGTAAATGAAAAACTACTCCAAAAAGATATAAGTGAAGATCAATGAGTAGTTAAATAATTATGTAGCTATATGAAGACTCTCTCTCATTAAAGAATTTCAGATCTTGGTATTGTATTCAAACAGCAAGCAAAACAAAATAAAATTACATTGCAAGGATAGCACAACTCATGTGAAGAAGCAAAAACTTAGGTTCAACCGATACTAACCGATAGTTGTTAAAGAAGAAAGGTGGGATGCCTACCGGGGCATCCCCAAGCTTAGATGCTTGAGACTTCTTGAAATATTATCTTGGGCTGCCTTGGGCATCCCCAAGCTTGAACTTTTGTGTCTCCTTAATTCCTCTCATATCATGGTTTCTCTTTTTATCAAAAGCTTCATCCACACCAAACACAACAAGAACTCGTGAGATAGGTTAGTATAAACCAATGCAAAACCTTATCATTTTCTACTGTAACAAATTACTAAAATTATTATTCAACATTGCATACTAAATGTCTCTGCATATTTAATACTCCTATCCTCAAATAGAATCATTAAACAAGCAAGCATATGCAAACAATGCAAACATAACAGCAATCTGCCAAAACAGTATAGTCTGTAAAGAATGCAAGATTCATCATACTTTCCTAACTCCAAAAATTATATTAAAAATTCTATGCTGTAGAAGATTTATCAGAGCTCATTATTCAAAAATATTCAACATTATATCGCTCTCTGACTTTTCTAGGGAATTTTTGCAACAGCGGTAAACTTTCTGTTTTCAAACAGCAACATGCATACTAGCAAAATAAGCATGGTAAAGGCTATCCTTGACATTTTTATTGAAACTAAAGATGCAAAACATTATTCTACATAACAGCAAGCAAATACTAGCATAATAAAATGACGCTCCAAGCAAAACACATATCATGTGGCGAATAAAAATATAGCTCCAAGTAAAGTTACCGATGAACGAAGACGAAAGAGGGGATGCCTTCCGGGGCATCCCCAAGCTTAGGCTCTTGGTTGCCCTTGAATATTACCTTTGGGTGCCTTGGGCATCCCCAAGATTAGGCTCTTGCCACTCCTTATTCCATAGTCCATCGAATCTTTACCCAAAACTTGAAAACTTCAACCACACAAAACTCATAACAAAACTCGTAAGCTCCGTTAGTAAAAGAAAACAAACCATCACTTTAAGGTACTGTAATGAACTCATTCTTTATTCATATTGGTGTAATATATACTATATTCTAACTTCTCTATGGTTCATACCCTCCGATACTACTCATAGATTCATCAAAATAAGCAAACAACACATAGAAAACAGAATCTGTCAAAAACAGAACAGTCTGTAGTAATCTGTATCAAACGTATACTTCTGGAACTCAAACAATTCTGAAATAAATTGATGGACCTGAGGAATTTGTCTATTAATCATCTGCAAAAACACTCAACCTGATGGCACTCTCCAGTACAAAATGGCAGCTATTCTCGTGATTGCTAAAGTTTCTGTTTTTTACAGCAAGATCACATAAACTTCACCCAAGTCTTCCCAAAGGTTCTACTTGGCATAAACACTAATTAAAACATGAAACCACATCTGACCAGAGGCTAGATGAATTATTTATTACTAAACAGTAACAAAAAGCATGGAACAAAAATAAAGTTGGGTTGCCTCCCAACAAGCGCTATCGTTTAATGCCCCTAGCTAGGCATGATGATGGCAATGATGCTCACATAAAAGATAAGAATTGAAACATAACGGGAGCATCATGAAGCATATGACTAGAACATTTAAGTCTAACCCACTTCCTATGCATAGAGATTTTGTGAGCAAACAACTTATGGGAACAATAATCAACTAGCATAGGAAGGTAAAACAAGCATAGCTTCAAAATTTTAAGCACATAGAGAGGAAACTTGATATTATTGCAATTCCTACAAGCATATATTCCTCCCTCATAATAATTTTCAGTAGCATCATGAATGAATTCAACAATATAAACAACACCTAAAGCATTCTTTTCATGATCTACTTGCATAGAAATTTTATTACTCTCCGCATAAGCAAATTTCTTCTCATGAATAGTAGTGGGAGCAAACTCAACAAAATAATTATCATGCGAGGCATAATCCAATTGAAAACTAAAATCATGATGACAAGTTTCATGGTTATCATTATTCTTAATAGCATACAAGTCATCACAATAATCATCATAGATAGCAACTTTGTTCTCATAATCAAGTGGAACCTCTTCCGAAATAGTGGAATCATCACTAAATAAAGTTGACACTCTTCCAAATCCACTTTCATGTTCATCACAATAATATTCAACATCCTCCAAAATAGTGGGATCACTACTTCCTAAAGTTGACACTCTTCCAAACCCACTTTCATCAATATAATCATCATAAGTAGGAGGCATGCTATCATCAAAATAAATATTCTCATCAAAACTTGGGGGACTAAAAATATCATATTCATCAAACATAGCTTCCCCAAGCATGTGGCTTTGCATATCATTAGCATTATGGGCATTCAAGGAATTCATACTAACAACATTGCAATCATGCTCATCATTCACATATTTCATGCCAAGCATTCTATGTAATTCTTCTTCTAGTACTTCAGCACAATTTTCCTTTTCATCATACTCACAAAAGATATTAAAAAGATGAAGCGTATGAGACAAACTTAACTCCAGTTTTTTAGTTTTCTTTTATAAACTAAACTAGTGATAAAACAAGAAACAAAAAGATTCGATTGCAAGATCTAAAGATATACCTTCAAGCACTCACCTCCCCGGCAACGGCGCCAGAAAAGAGCTCGATGTCTACTACACAACCATCTTCTTGTAGACGTTGTTGGGCCTGCAAGTGCACAAGTTTGTAGGACAGTAGCAAATTTCCCTCAAGTGGATGACCTAAGGTTTATCAATTCGTGGGAGGCGTAGGATGAAGATGGTCTCTCTCAAATAACCCTGCAACCAAATAACAAAGAGTCTCTTGTGTCCCCAACACACCCAATGCAATGGTAAATTGTATAGGTGCACTTGTTCGGCGAAGAGATGGTGATACAAGTGCAATATGGATGGTAGATATAGCTTTTTGTAATCTGAAAATATAAAAACAACAAGGTAACCAATGATAAAAGTGAGCATAAACGGTATTGCAATGGTAGGAAACAAGGCCTAGGGTTCATACTTTCACTAGTGCAAGTTCTCTCAACAATAATAACATAGATAGATCATATAACAATCCCTCAACATGCAACAAAGAGTCACTCCAAAGCCACTAATAGCGGAGAACAAACGAAGAGATTATGGTAGGGTACGAAAACACCTCAAAGTTATTCTTTCGGATCAATCTATTCAAGAGTTCGTACTAGAATAACACCTTAAGACACAAATCAAACAAAACCCTAATGTCACCTAGATACTCCATTGTCACCTCAAGTATCCATGGGCATGATTATATGATATGCATCACACGATCTCAGATTCATCTATTCAACCAACACAAAGTACTTCAAAGAGTGACCCAAAGTTTCTACCGGAGAGTGAAGACGAAAACGTGTGCCAACCCCTATGCATAGGTTCATGGGCGGAACCCGCAAGTTGGTCACCAAAACATACATCAAGTGGCACATGATATCCCATTTTCACCACAGATAAGCACGGCAAGACATACATCAAGTGTTCTCAAATCCTTAAAGACTCAATCTGATAAGATAACTTCAAAGGGAAAACTCAATTCATCACAAGAGAGTAGAGGGGGAGAAACATCATAAGATCCAACTATAATAGCAAAGCTCGCGATACATCAAGATCGTGCCATAGAGAGAACACGAAAGAGAGAGAGAGATCAAACACATAGCTACTGGTACATACCCTCAGCCCCGAGGGTGAACTACTCCCTCCTCGTCATGGATAGCGCCAGGATGATGAAGATGGCCACCGGTGAGGGATCCGCCCTCCGGCAGGATGCCGGAATAGGCTCCCAAGAGGTTTTTGGTGGCTACAGAGGCTTGCGGCGGCGGAACTCCCGATCTATCCTGATATTCGATGTTTTTAGGGTATGTAGACTTATATAGGCAAAAGAAGTCAGTCGGGGGAGCCTCGAGGGGCCCACAAGAGTGGAGGGCGCGCCCAGTGGGGTGGGCGCGCCCCCCTATCTTGTGGCTTCCTCGATGCTTCCCCGGCTTGCACTCCAAGTTTCCTGGGTCACGTTCGTTCCAAAAATCACGCTGCCGAAGGTTTCATTCCGTTTGGACTCCGTTTGATATTCCTTTTCTTCGAAATGCTGAAACAGGAAATAAAATAGCAATATGGGTTGGGCCTCCAGTTAATAGGTGAGTCCCAAAAGTAATATAAAAGTGTATAATAAAGCCCGTGATCATTCAAAACAGATAATAAAATAGCATGAATGCTTCATAAATTATAGATACGTTGGAGACGTATTAGTGTGGAGTAATAGTAGTAGATGCAGAATCGTTTCGATCTACTTGTCAAAGACATGATGCCTATATACATGATCAAGCCTAGATAATCTCATAACTATGCGCTTTTCTATCAATTGCTCGACAGTAATTTGTTCACCCACCGTAATACTTATGCTATCTTGAGAGAAGCCACTAGTGAAACCTATGGCCCCGGGTCTATCTTTTATCATATAAGTTTTCCATCTACTTTTATTTGCATCTTTACTTTTCCAATCTATATCATAAAAATACCAAAAATATTTATCTTATCATATTATCTCTATCAGATCTCACTTTCGCAAGTGGCCGTGAAGGGATTGACAACCCCTTTATTGCGTTGGTTGCGAGGTTCTTGCTTGTTTGTGTAGGTGCGTGGGAGTTTTGAGGAGCCTCCTACTGGATTGATACCTTGGTTCTCAAAAACTGAGGGAAATACTTATGCTACTTTGCTGCATCACCCTTTCCTCTTCAAGGAAAATCAACGCAAGCTCAAGACGTAGAAAGAAGGATGTCTGGCGCCATTGCCGGGGAGGTCTTCGCTCAAGTCAAGACATACCAAGTACCCATCACAAACTCTATCCCCCGCATTACATTATTTGCCCTCTGCCTCTCGTTTTCCTCTACCCCACTTCACCTTTGCCTTTTCTTCGCCCTCCTTTCGTTCGATCTAGTGTTACCATCTGCCTTCTTTTTGCTTGCATCTTCGCTTGCTAAAATATTATGGATCCTCATCCCCTTGCTAATCTTTTTAAGAGATCTAATTATTATAAACCAATTTCTAGTGATTTGAGTGCACTAGATTATTTTTATGAGGTTTTGCTTGAAATTCGTGAATCTGAAAATTGTGATGAAGAAATTTATGAAGAGATTCGCGATAGCTCCTTGAATAAAAAGCATGATTGCAATGATTTTACTATAAATTCTCTTGATGTTAATTGTGCTAACAATATGCAAAACCCTAAGCTTGGGGATGCTAGTTTTGCTATGACTACTATTTGTTGCAATGATCATGATTGGGGTGATTCTTCTTATGATCTTGAAAACTTATTTAAACTCCATGATGAATATGAGATTGATAATAGTGTTTGCAATATTATTGAAAGTGGGTTTGGAAGAGTGTCAACTTTAGATCCCACATATTTGGAGAATGTTCAATCTTATGAAATTTTTGTGAAAAGTGGGTTTGGAGAGGTCATGACTTTAGTTAATGTTAATCCCACTATTTTGGAAGAGTGTCAACTTTGCATGCATGTGGATCATGTTGAGAATATGTTTTGTGATAGCTATATTGTTGAAATATGGTTATAGAAATTTTCATGTTATTAAATTACCTCTCGTTATGTTGAGATTGCTATTGTTTTTTCCGCTTCCTTGCATATGCTAGTTTTTGCTTGCTATGATAATTTGTTTGCCTATAAGATTCCTATGCATAGAAAGTATGTTAGACTTATATGTGTTTTTCACATGCTTTATGATGCTCTCTTTGTGCCTCAATTCTTGTCTTTCATGTCAGCATCATTGAAATCTCAAAGCCTAGCTAGGGGGGTTAAACGATAGTGCTTGTTGGGAGGAAACCCAATTTTATTTTAGTTACTTGCTTTTTTGCTTATGTTTAGTAATAAAGATTTCATCTAGATTCTGTTTATATGTGTTTTCATGTTTTAATTAGTGTTTGTGCCAAGTAGAACCTATAGGATAACCTACGGTGATAGTTAATTTGATTCTGCTGAAAAACAGAAACTTTTGTGCGCACGAAAATAATGTTAGTATTTCACAGAAACGTGCTTTTGTGTTGCTTCTTTTTGCTGTACATCAACAGACAAATTTCCCAATACTTCCTATTTTGGTAGGATTTTTAGAGTTCCATAAGTATTCAAGAGTTACAGATTGCTACAGACTGTTCTGTTATTGACAGATTCTGTTTTTCATGTGTTGTTTGCTTATTTTGATGCATCTATGGCTAGTATCGGTGGGTATGAACCATAAAGAAGTTGGAATACAGTAGGTTTAACACCAATAGAAATAAAGAATGAGTTCATTACAGTACCTTATGTGGTGATTTTTCTTTCTTGCACTAACAGAGCTTATGAGATTTCCTGTTGAGTTTTGTGTTGTGAAGTTTTCAAACTTTGGGTAAAGATTTGATGGACTATGGAATAAGGATTGGCAAGAGCCTAAGTTTGGGGATGCCCATGGCACCCCAAGATATTCAAGAATAACCAAAAGCCTAAGCTTGGGGATGCCCCGGAAGGCATCCCCTCTTTCGTCTTCGTCTATCAATAACTTTACTTGGAGCTATATTTTTATTCGCCACATGATATTTGTTTTGCTTGGAGCATCATGTATGATATTAGTATTTTTTTTAGATTACCACAATCATCCTTGCTGTACACACCTTTTGGGAGAAGCTCACTTGATTTAGAATTTATTAGAATACTCTATATGCTTCACTTATATCTTTTGAGCTAGATAATTTTTGCTCTAGTGCTTCACTTATATCTTTTAGAGCACGGCGGTGGCTTAATTTTGTAGAAATTTTTGATCTCTCATGCTTCACTTATATTATTTTGAGAGTATTTTAGAACATCATGGTATTTTCTATGGTTATAAATTTGGTCCTAGAATGATGGGCATCCAAGTTGGGTATAATAAAAACTATCATAGAAAGTGAATTGGATGCTATGATAAATTTGATACTTGATAATTGTTTTGAGATATGAGGATGGTGATATTAGAGTCATGCTAGTTGGGTAATTGTGAATTTAAAGAATACTTGTGTTGAAGTTTGTGATTCCCGTAGCATGCACGTATGGTGAACCGCTTTGTGATGAAGTTGGAGCACAATTTTATTTATTAATTGTCTTCCTTATGAGTGGCGGTCGGGACGAGCGATGGTCTTTTCCTACCAATCTATCCCCCTAGGAGCATGCGCGTAGTACTTTGGTTTCAATGGCTTGTAGATTTTTCCAATAAGTATATGAGTTCTTTATGACTAATGTTGAGTCCATGGATTATACGCACTTTCACCCTTCCACCATTGCTAGCCTCTCTTGTGTCGCGCAACTTTCGCCGGTACCATACACCCACCATATAACTTCCTCAAAACAGCCACCATAACTACCTATTATGGCATTTCCATAGCCATTTCGAGATATATTGCCATGCAACTTTCCACCATTCTGTTTATTATGACACGCATTATCATTGTCATATTGCTTTTGCATGATCATGTAGTTGACATCGTATTTGTGGCAAAGCCACCTTCATAATTTTTCATCCATGTCACTCTTGATTCATTGCATATCCCGGTACACCGCCGGAGGCATTCATATAGAGTCATATCTTGTTCTAAGTATCGAGTTGTAATCTTGAGTTGTAAGTAAATAAAAGTGTGATGATCTTCATTATTAGAGCATTGTCCCAAGTGAGGAAAGGAGATGGAGACTATGATTCGCCCACAAGTCGGGATGAGACTTCGGACTTTATAAAAAAAGAGGCCAAATAAAAAAAGAGAAATGCCAAATAAAAAAATGAGAGAAAAAGAGAGAAGGGACAATGCTACTATCCTTTTTACCACACTTGTGCTTCAAAGTAGCACGATGATCTTCATGATAGAGAGTCTCCTATGTTGTCACTTTCATATACTAGTGGGAATTTTTCATTATAGAAATTGGCTTGTATATTCTAATGATGGGCTTCCTCAAAATGCCCTAGATCTTCGTGAGCAAGCAAGTTGGACGCACACCCACTTAGTCTCTTTTGTTGAGCTTTCATACATTTATAGTTCTAGTGCATTGCTACGTCTTGAGCTTGCTTTGGTTTTCCTTGAAGATAAAAGGGTGATGCAGCAATAGTATCGTAAGTATTTCCCTCAGTTTTTGAGAACCAAGGTATCAATCCAGTAGGAGGCTCCTCAAAAGTCCCACGCACCTACACAAACAAACAAAGAACTTGCAACCAACGCAATAAATGGGTTGTCGATCCCTTCATGGCCAATTGCGAAAGTGAGATCTGATAGAGTTATGATAAGAAAAAATGTTTTTGGTATTTTATAATATAGATGCGAAAAGTAAGGATGCAAATAAAAGTAGATTGAAAGCTTATATGATAAAAGATAGACCCGGGGGCCATAGGTTTCACTAGTGGCTTCTCTCAAGATAGCATAAGTATTACGATGGGTGAATAAATTACTGTCGAGCAATTGATAGAAAAGCGAATAATTATGAGATTATCTAGGCATGATCATGTATATAGGCGTCACGTCCGTGACATGTAGACCGACTCCTGCCTACATCTATACTATTACTCCACACATCAACCGCTATCCAGCATGCATCTAGAGTATTAAGTTCATAAGAACAGAGTAACGCATTAAGAAAGATGACATGATGTGGAGGGATAAACTCAAGCAATATGATATAAACCCCATCTTTTTATCCTCGATGGCAATAATACAATACATGCCTTGCAACCCTTTCTGTCACTGGGTAAGGACACCGCAAGATTGAACCCAAAGCTAAGCACTTCTCCCATGGCAAGAAAGATTAATCTAGTAGGCCAAACCAAACTGATAATTCGAAGAGACTTGCAAAGATAACTCAATAATACATAAAAGAATTCAAAGAAGATTGAAATATTTCTCATAGATAAACTTGATTATAAACCCACAATTCATCGGATCTCGACAAACACACCGCAAAAAGAGTTTACATCGAATAGATCTCCACAAGAGAGGAGGAGAACATTGTATTGAGATCCATAAAGAGAGAAGAAGCCGTCTAGCTAATAACTATGGACCCCGAAGGTCTGTGGTAAACTACTCACAACTCGCTGGAGGGGCTATGGTGTTGATGTAGAAGCCCTCCGTGGTCGATTCCCCCTCCAGTGGAGCGCTGGCGAAGGCTCCAAGATAGGATCTCGCGGATACAGAAGGTTACGGCAGTAGAAATTGTTTTTCATTGGCTCCCTGGATGTTTTCGGGGTACGTAGGTATATATAGGAGTAAGAAGTACGTCGGTGGCCGCTCGAGGGGCCCAAGAGACAAGGGGCACGCCCAGGAGGGGTGGGCGCGCCCTCCTATCTCCTGGCTGCCTCGATTGCTTCTTGACTTGCACTCCAAGTCCTATGGATCACGTTCGTTCGAAAAATCATGCCCCCGAAGGTTTCATTCCATTTGGACTCCGTTTGATATTCCTTTTCTTCAAAATACTGAAATAGGCAAAAAAACAGCAATACGGGCTGGGCCTCCGATTAGTAGGTTAGTCCCAAAAATGATATAAATGTGTAAAATAAAGCCCATAAACATCCAAAAGGGGTAATATAATAGCATGGAACAATCAAAAATTATAGATACATTGGAGACGTATCAAGCATCCCCAAGCTTAATTCCTGCTCGTCCTCGAGTAGGTAGATGATAAAAACAGAATTTTTGATGTGGAATGCTACCTAGCATAATTCTCAATGTAATTTTCTTTATTGTGGCATGAATGTTCAGATCCAAATGATTCAAAATAAAAGTTCATATTGACATAAGAAATAGTAACACTTCAAGCATACTAATCAAAGCAATCATGT
Source organism: Triticum dicoccoides (assembly GCF_002162155.2). NCBI lineage: Eukaryota > Viridiplantae > Streptophyta > Magnoliopsida > Poales > Poaceae > Triticum > Triticum dicoccoides. The sequence goes on from NC_041385.1 coordinate 67,650,373, forward strand.
CTTCTCAAAATAACATGGCTAAAGAAAGTTCATCCCTACAAAATCATATAGTTAGGCTATGCTTCATTTTAGTCACACAAAAATGTTCCCAAATTCTACACTCCCGATGACAAGCCAAGCAATTGTTTCGTACTTAAATAATCTCAAACTTTTTCAACCTTCACGCAATACATGAGCGTGAGCCATGGATATAGCACTATGGGTGGAATAGAATATGATGATGGGGATTGTGTGGAGAAGACAAAAAATAGAAAGTCTCACATTGACAAGGATAATCAACGGGTTATGGAGATGCCCATCAATTGATGTCAACATGAGGAGTAGGGATTGTCATGCAATGGATGCACTGGATCTATAAATGAATGAAAGCTCAACAAAAGAAAACTAGTGGGTGTGCATCCAACTTGCTTGCTCACGAAGACCTAGGGCATTTCAGGAAGCCCATCGTAGGAATATACAAGCCAAGTTCTATAATGAAAAATTCCCACTAGTATATGGAAGTGACAACATATGAGACTCTCTATATGAAAAACATGGTGCTACTTTGAAGCACAATATATGAGACTCACTATATGAAGAACATGGTGCTACTTTGAAGCACAAGTGTGGAAAAGGAGACACTAACATTGCCCCTTTTTATTTATTTTCTTTTTTTCTTTTTTTTCTTCTTTCTTTTCTTTGGCCTTTCTTTTTTTCTTTTGGCCTTTTTTTTCTTTGGGACAATGCTCTAATAATGATGATCATCACACTTTTATTGATTACAACACATGAATTACAACTTGAAACTAGAACATGATATGACTCTATATGAATGCCTCTGGCGGTGTACCGGGATGGTGCAATGAATCAAGAGTGACATGTATAGAAAATTATGCATGGTGGCTTTGCCAAAATACAATGTCAACTACATGATCATGCAATGGCAATATGACAAAAGTAATGTATGTCATGATGATAAATAGAACGGTGGAAAGTTGCATGGCAATATATCTCGGAATGGCTATGGAAATGCCATAATAGGTAGGTATGGTGGCTGTTTTGAGGAAGATATAAGGAGGTTTATGTGTGATAGAGCGTATCATATCACGGGGTTTGGATGCACCGGCGAAGTTTGCACCAACTCTCAAGGTGAGAAAGGGCAATGCACGGTACCGAAGAGGCTAGCAATGGTGGAAAGGTAAAAGTGCGTATAATCCATGGACTCAAAATTAATCATAAGAACTCATATGCTTATTGCAAAAATTTAGAAGTCATCAAAAACCAAGCACTATGCGCATGCTCCTAGAGGGATAGATTGGTAGGAAAAGACCATCGCTCATCCCCAACCGCCACTCATAAGGATGCACAATCCAGGTACACTTCATGCTTCAAATTTGTTACACAACTTTAACCATATGTGCATGCTACGGGACTTGCTAACTTCAACGCAAGCATTCTTTAAATTCATAATCACCCAACTAGCATGACTTTAATATCACTACCTCCATATCTCAAAACAATTATCAAGTATCAAATTGATCATAGCATCCAATTCACTTCCTATGATAGTTTTTATTATACCCAACTTGGATGCCTACCATTCTAGGACCAATTTATAACCATAGAAAATACCATGCTGTTCTAAAAGACTCTCAAAATAATATAAGTGAAGCATGAGAGACTAGCAATTTATACAAAATTAAGCCACCGCCGTGCTCTAGAAGATGTATAAGTGAAGCACTAGAGCAAAAATTATCTAGCTCAAAAGATATAAATGAAGCACACAGAGTATTCTAATAAATTCTAATCAAGTAGGTTTCTCCCAAAAGGTGTGTACAGCAAGGATGATTGTGCAAAACTAAAAACCAAATACTAATATAATACACGACGCTCCAAGCAAAACACATATCATGTGGCGAATAAAAATATAGCTCCAAGTAAAGTTACCAATGAACGAAGACGAAAGAGGGGATGCCTTCCCGGGGCATCCCCAAGCTTAGGCTTTTGGCTAATCTTGAATATCTTGGGGTGCCATGGGCATCCCCAAGCTTAGTCTTTTGCCACTCCTTATTCCATAGTCCATCAAATCTTTACCCAAAACTTGAAAACTTCACAACACAAAACTCAATAGGAAATCTCATAAGCTTCGTTAGTGAAAGAAAACAAAACCACCACATAAGTTACTGTAATGAACTCATTCTTTATTTATTTTGGTGTTAAACCTAATGTATTCCAACTTCTCTATGGTTTATAAAATATTTTACTAGCCATAGATGCATCAAAATAAGCAAACAACATACGAAAGGCAGAATCTGTCAAACACAGAACAGTCTGTAGCAATCTGTAACTAACGCAAACTTCTGGAACTCTAAAAATCCTACCAAAATAGAAAATCCTGGAAAATTTCTCTATTGATCATCAGCAAAAAGAATAAACGCAAAATCACATTTCTGTGATTTAACAAAACTAATTTCGTGCGCGCAAAGTTTCTGTTTTTCAGCAGAATCAAATTAAATATCATCGTAGGTTATCCTATAGGTTCTACTTGGCACAAACACTAATTAAAACATAAAAACACATCTAAACAGAAGGTAGATGCAAAATTTATTACTAATCAGAAACAAAAACAAAAAACACAAATAAAGTTGGGTTGCCTCCCAACTAGCGCTATCGTTTAATGCCCCTAGCTAGGCATAAAAGCGAAGATAGATCTAAGTAGTGCCATCTTTGGCACTCAATTCATAAGTAGCTCACATGATAGATTCATAAGGTAATTTGACTTTCTTTCTTGGAAAGTGCTCCATGCCTTTCCTTAATGGAAATTGGAATCTAATATTCCCTTCCTTCATATCAATAATCGCGCCAATCGTTCTAAGGAAAGGTCTACCAAGAATAATAGGGCAAGAAAGATTGCAATCTATATCAAGAACGATAAAATCTACGGGCACCAAATTTTTATTTGCGACAATGAGAACATCATTGATCCTTCCCATTGGCTTTTTAATGGTGGAATCCGTAAGGTGCAAATTTAAAGAGCAATCATCAAGATCATGGAAACCTAGAATATCACATAAAGTTTTTAGAATCGTGGAAACACTAGCACCCAAATCACACAAACCAAAACACTCATGATCTTTAATTTTAATCTTTATAGTAGGTTCCCACTCATCATTAAGTTTTCTAGGTATAGAAACTTCCAAATTAAGTTTTTCATCATAATATTGCGCCAAGGCATCAACGATATGTTTGGTAAAAGCTTTATTTTGACTATAAGCATGAGGAGAATTAACAACGGATTGCAACAAGGAAATACGACCTTTTAAAGAACAATTATCATAATCAAATTCCTTGAAATCTGAGATAGTGGGTTCAATACTATTTAAAGTCATGACCTCTCCAATCCCACTTTTACCAAATTTAGCATCAAGATCTAAAAACTCCGAATTATTGGGACGCCCTCTAACTAAAGTTGACTCATCTTGCAAAACAAGGTATAATAGGAGACACATCAATAACTTTAAGATCTTCATCATTATTTTCATGGAAACTCGAAGAACACGCCTACAAAGCAATCTTTCTTAGCACGCAACCTAGCGGTTCTTTCCTTGCACTCATCATTGGAAATTCTCATGGCTTTGAGAGACTCATTGATATCATTCTTAGGAGGAGTAGATCTAAGTTTAAGAGAATCAACATCAAGTGAAAGTCTATCAACGTTCCTAGCCAAATCATCAACTTTGAGCAATTTTTCTTCAAGCAAAGTATTCAAATTCTTTTGAGAAATCATAAATTCTTTCACACTATTCTCAAAATAAGAGGGCAACTTATTAAAATTACCATAAGAATTATTGTAGGAATTTCCATAATTATTAGAGGAATTACTAGGGAACGGTCTAGGATTAAAGTTTCCCCTACAAGCATTGTTTCCAAAACTATTCCTACCAACAAAATTCACATCCATAGATTCATTATTATTATCAATCAAAGTAGACAAAGGCATATCATTGGGATCAAGAGGAGTATTTTTAGTAGAAAACAACTTCATAAGTTCATCCATCTTTCCACTCAAAACATTGATTTCTTCTATAGCATGCACTTTTTTACTAGAAGATCTTTCGGTGTGCCATTGAGAATAATTAGCCATAATATTATCAAGAAGTTTTGTAGCATCTCCTAACGTGATTTCCATAGACGTGCCTCCCGCATCCAAATCTAAAAGATTTCTAGAAGCGAAGTTCAAACCGGCATAAATTTTTTGTATGATCATCCATAAATTCAAACCATGAGTAGGGCAATTGCGAATCATCAATTTCATTCTTTCCCAAGATTGGGCAACATGCTCATGATCAAGTTGTTTAAAGTTCATAATAAAATTCCAAAGAGTGATGATCTTAGCAGGAGGAAAATACTTAGAGATAAAAGCATCTTTGCACTTGTTCCAAGAATCAATACTATTTTTAGGCAAAGACGAAAACCAAACTTTAGCATGATCTCTAAGTGAAAACGGAAATAACTTCAATTTAACAATATCATTATCCGTATCTTTCTTCTTTTGCATATCACACAAATCCACAAAGTTGTTTAGATGGGTAGCGGCATCTTCACTAGGAAGGCCGGCGAATTGATCTTTCATAACAAGATTCAGCAAAGCAGTATTGATTTCACAAGACTCAACATCATTAAGAGGAGCAATTGGAGTACTAAGGAAATCATTATTTTTGGTATTGGAGAAATCACACAATTTGGTATTATCTTGCGCCATGGCAACAAGTAATCCAACACACAAGCGAACAGAAAAAGGCAAGCGAAAAAGAGAGGAGAAGAAGGTTGGGAAAGAGAGGGCAAATAAAACGGCAAGGGTGAAGTGGGGGAGAGGAAAACGAGAGGCGAATGGAAAATAATGTAAATGCGAGGAAGATGAGTTTGTGATGGGTACTTGGTATGTCTTGACTTGAGCTAAGACCTCCCCGGCAACGGCGCTAGAAATCCTTCTTGCTACATCTTGAGCTTGCATTTGTTTTCCTTGAAGAGGAAAGGGTGATGCAGCAATAGTAGCGTAAGTATTTCCCTCAGTTTTTGAGAACCAAGGTATCAATCCAGTAGGAGGCTCCTCAAAAGTCCCACGCACCTACACAAACAAACAAAGAACTCGCAACCAACGCAATAAAGGGGTTGTCAATCCCTTTCACGGCCACTTGCGAAAGTGAGATCTGATAGAGATAGTATGATAGGATAAATATATTTTTGGTATTTTATAATATAGATGCGAAAAGTAAAGATGCAAATAAAAGTAGATTGAAAGCTTATATGATAAAAGATAGACCCGGGGGCCATAGGTTTCACTAGTGGCTTCTCTCAAGATAGCATAAATATTACGGTGGGTGAACAAATTACTGTCGAGCAATTGATAGAAAAGCGAATAATTATGAGATTATCTAGGCATGATCATGTATATAGGCATCACATCCGTGACCAGTAGACCGACTCCTGCCTGCATCTACTACTATTACTCCACACATCGACCGCTATCCAGCATGCATCTAGAGTATTAAGTTCATAAGAACAGAGTAACACATTAAGAAAGATGACATGATGTAGAGTGATAAACTCAAGCAATATGATATAAACCCCATCTTTTTATCCTCGATGGCAACAATACAATACGTGCCTTGCAACCTTTTCTGTTACTGGGTAAGGACACCGCAAGATTGAACCCAAAGCTAAGCACTTCTCCCATGGCAAGAAAGATCAATCTAGTAGGCCAAACCAAACTGATAATTCAAAGAGACTTGCAAAGATAACTCAATCGTACATAAAAGAATTCAGAGAAGATTCAAATATTTCTCATAGATAAACTTGATCATAAACCCACAATTCATCGGATCTCGACAAACACACCGCAAAAAGAGTTTACATCGAATAGATCTCCACAAGAGAGGGGGAGAACATTATATTGAGATCCAAAAAGAGAGAAGAAGCCATCTAGCTAATAACTATGGACCCCGAAGGTCTATGGTAAACTACTCACAACTCATCGGAGGGGCTATGGTGTTGATGTAGAAGCCCTCCGTGGTCAATTCCCCCTCCGGCGGAGCGCCGGTGAAGGCTCCAAGATGGGATCTCGCGGATACAGAAGGTTACGGCGGTGGAAATTGTTTTTTGTTGGCTCCCTGGATGTTTTTGGGGTACGTAGGTATATATAGGAGGAAGAAGTACGTCGGTGGCCACTCGAGGGGCCCAAGAGACAGGGGCGCGCCCAGGAGGGGTGGGCGCGCCCTCCTATCTCCTGGCCGCCTCGATTGCTTCTTGACTTGCACTCCAAATCCTCTGGATCATGTTCGTTCCAAAAATCATGCTCCCAAAGGTTTCATTCCGTTTGGACTCCGTTTGATATTCCTTTTCTTTGAAATACTGAAATAGGCAAAAAAACAGCAATATGGGCTAGGCCTCCGGTTAGTAGGTTAGTCCCAAAAATGGTAAAAATGTGTAAAATAAAGCCCATAAACATCCAAAAGGGGTAATATAATAGCATGGAATAATCAAAAATTATAGATACGTTGGAGACGTATCATGCATCCGTTGCATGGCAATCCCTACTCACTCACAATGATATCTATTAATGGGCATCTCCATAGCCCGTTGATACGCCTAGTTGATGTGAGATTATCTTCCTCCTTTTTTGTCTTCTCCACAACAACCATTCTATTCCCCATATAGTGCTATGTCCATGGCTCACGCTCATGTATTACGTGAAAGTTGAAAAAGTTTGAGATTATTAAAGTATGAAACAATTGCTTGGCTTGTCATTGGGGTTGTTCATGATTAAATACTTTGTGTGATGAAGATAGAGCAACAACCAGACTATATGATTTTGTAGGGATAACTTTCTTTAGCCATGTTATTTTGAGAAGACATGATTGCTTAGTTAGTATGCTTGAAGTATTACTATTTCTTATGTCAATATGAACTTTTATTTTGAATCAATTGGATCTGAACATTCATGCCACAATAAATAAAATTACATTGAGAACTATGCTAGGTAGCATTCCACATCAAAAATTCTGTTTTTATCATTTACCTATTCGAGGACGAGCATGAATTAAGCTTGGGGATGCTTGATACGTCTCCAACGTATCTATAATTTTTGATTGTTCCATGCTATTATATTACCCGTTTTGGATGTTTATGGGCTTTACTTTACACTTTTATATCATTTTTGGGACTAACCTACTAACCGGAGGCCTAGCCCGAATTGCTGTTTTTTTGCCTATTTCAGTGTTTCAAAGAAAAGGAATATCAAACAGAGTCCAAATTGAATGAAACCTTTGGGAGCGATATTTTTGGGACAAACGCAATCCAGGGGACTTGGAGTGGAAGTCAAGCAAGAGACGAGGCGGCCACAAGGGTGCCCAGCGCGCCCCCTAGTGGTGGGCGCGCACCCACCCTCGTGGGCCCCTCGAGCATCCACCGACCTACTTCTTCCTCCTATATATCCCACGTACCCCGAAAACATCCAAGAGCACCACGAAAACCTAATTCCACCGCCGCAACCTTCTGTATCCGCGAGATCCCATCTTGGAGCCTTCGCCGGAGGGGGAATCGACCATGGAGGGCCTCTACATCATCTCCAAGGCCTCTCTGATGAGTTGTGAGTAGTTTACCACAGACCTTCGGGTCCATAGTTATTAGCTAGATGGCTTCTTCTCTCTCTTTGATTCTCAATACAAAGTTCTCCTCGATCTTCTTGGAGATCTATTCAATGTAACTCTTTTTGCGGTGTGTTTGTCGAGATCCGATGAATTGTGGGTTTATGATCAAGTTTATCTATGAGAAATATTTTTATCTCCTCTAAATTCTTTTATGTGTGATTAAGTTATCTTTGCAAGTCTCTTCGAATTATCAGTTTGGTTTGGCCTACTAGATTGATCTTTCTTGCAATGGGAGAAATGCTTAGCTTTGGGTTCAATCTTGCAGTGTCCTTTCCCAGTGACAGCAGGGGCAGCAAGGCACGTATTATATTGTTGCCATCGAGGATAAAAAGATGGGCTTTATATCATATTGCATGAGTTTATCCCTCTACATCATGTCATCTTTCTTAATGTGTTGCTCTGTTCTTTATGAACTTAATACTCTAGATGCAGGCAGGAGTCGGTCGATGTGTGGAGTAATAGTAGTAGACGCAGAATCGTTTCGATCTACTTGTCACGGACGTGATGCCTATATACATGATCATGCCTAGATAATCTCGTAACTATTCGCTTTTCTATCAATTGCTCGACAGTAATCTGTTCACCCACCGTAATACTTATGCTATCTTGAGAGAAGTCACTAGTGAAACCTATGGCCCCCGGGTCTATCTTTTATGATATAAGTTTTCCATCTACTTTTATTTGCATCTTTACTTTTCCAATCTATATCATAAAAATACGAAAAATATTTATCTTATCATATTATCTCTATCAGATCTCACTTTCGCAAGTGGCTGTGAAGGGATTGACAACCCCTTTATTGCGTTTGTTGCGAGGTTCTTGTTTGTTTGTGTAGGTACGTGGGACATTTGAGGAGCCTCCTACTGGATTGATACCTTGGTTCTCAAAAACAGAGGGAAATACTTATGCTACTTTACTGCATCACCCTTTCCTCTTCAAGGAAAACCAATGCAAGCTCAAGACGAAGCACACGACCCTGTCGCCCTACCCAAACGGACAGAATCCGGGCAAAACGGACGTCCGTTTGGGGTCGCGCGGTGGAATCGGATTTGGCCGAATAAGGGTTCGACTAGGTTCAGTTTCACTCAAAAAAATCGAAAAGGAGGATGAGCCATGGCCTCTGCATCTGGGAGATGCCCACGGCCTTTGCATCTGGGAGATGCATACGGCCATTTTATTGATTATTCTCGAGGACCTTACAAAGTATAACAACAATATGCCTAAATTCGCCATCTTGGCAGCATTTGCCACATACCCATACCTCTCACCTAAGCCTAACATCTAAAGCCGAAGGCCTCGACCGAGCCATCTGCCGGGTCCGGGGCTCAAACCGGTCTGACGCACTCACATGTGTCATTGATACGTCTCCAACGTATCTATAATTTATGAAGCATCCGTGCTATTTTATTATCTGTTTTGAATGATTACGGGTTTTATTATACAATTTTATATTACCTTTGGGACTAACCTATTAACCGGAGGCCCAACCCATATTGTCGTTTTATTGCCTGTTTCAGTATTTCAAAGAAAAGGATATCAAAAGGAGTCCAAACGGAATAAAACCTTTGGGGGCATGAGTTTTGGAAAGGATATGATCCGGGAGACTTGGAGTTCAAGCCAGGGAAGGCTCGAGGAAGCCAGGAGATAGGAGGGCGCGCCCACCCCCCTGGGCGTGCCCCCTGTCTCCTGGGCCCCTCGAGGCTCCCCCGACTGACTTCTTTCGCCTATATAAGTCCATGTACCCTAAAAACATCGAAGAATAAGATAGATTGGGAGTTCCACTGCCGCAAGCTTCCGTAGCCACCAAAAACCTCTCGGGAGCCTGTTCTGTCACTCTGTCGGAGGGGGAATCCATCACCGATGGCCATCTTCATCATCCCGGTGCTCTCCATGATGAGGAGGGAGTAGTTCACCCTCGCGGCTGAGGGTATGTACCTGTAGCTATGTGTTTTATCTCTCTCTCTCGTATTCTCTCTATGGCATGATCTTGATGTATCGCGAGCTTTGCTATTATTGTTGGATCTTATGATGTTTCTCCCCATCTACTCTCTTGTGATGAATTGAGTTTTCCTCTTGAAGTTATCTTATCGGATTGAGTCTTTAAGGATTTGAGAACACTTGATGTATGTCTTGCCGTGCTTATCTGTGGTGAAAATGGAATATTCACGTGATCCACTTGATGTATGTTTTGGTGATCAACTTGCGGGTTCCGTGACCTTGGGAATCTATGCATAGGGGTTGGCACACGTTTTCGTCTTGACTCTCCGGTAGAAACTTTGTGGCACTCTTTGAAGTACTTTGTGTTGGTTGAATAGATGAATCTGAGATTGTGTGATGCATATCATATAATCATGCCCATGGATACTTGAGGTGACAATGGAGTATCTAGGTGACATTAGGGTTTTGGTTGATTTGTGTCTTAAGGTGTTATTCTAGTACGAACTCTTGAATAGATTGATCCGAAAGAATAACTTTGAGGTGGTTTCGTATGCTACCATAATCTCTTCGTTTGCTCTCCACTATTAGTGTCTTTGGAGTGACTCTTTGTTGCATGTTCAGGGATTATTATAAGATATATCTATGTTATTATTGTTGAGAGAACTTGCACTAGTGAAAGTATGAACCTTAGGCCTTGTTTCCTACCATTGCAATACCGTTTGTGCTCACTTTTACCACTTGTTACCTTGCTGTTTTTATAATTTAGGATTACAAATACCTTTATCTATTATCCATATTGCACTTGTATCACCATCTCTTCGCCGAACTAGTGCACCTATATAATTTACCATTGTATTGGGTGTGTTGGGGGCACAAGAGACTCTTTGTTATTTGGTTCCAGGGTTGCTTGAGAGAGACCATCTTCATCCTACGCCTCCCATGGATTGATAAACCTTAGTTCATCCACTTGAGAGAAATTTTCTACTGTCCTACAAACCTCTGCACTTGGAGGCCCAACAATGTCTACAAGAAGAAGGTTGTGTAGTAGACAGCAAGCTCCTTTCTCGCGCCGTTGCCGGGGAGGTGAGTGCTTGAAGGTATATCTTTAGATCTTGCAATCAAATATTTTTGTTTCTTGTTTTATCACTAGTCTAGTTTATAAAAGAAAATTACAAAAAAAATGGAATTGAGTTTGTCTCATACGCTTCATCTTTTTAATATCTTTCGTGAGAATGATGGAAAGGAAAATTGTGCTCAAGTGCTAGAAGAAGAAGTCTATAAAATGCTTGATACTAGATCTTTGTATGATGACATGATTGCAATGTTGTTAGTATGAATTCCTTTAATATCCATGATGCTAATGATATGCAAAGCCACAAGCTTGGGGAAGCTATGTTTGATGAATATGATATTTTTTGTCCCCCAAGTTTTGATGAGCAAATTTATTATGATGAAAGCATGCCTCCTATTTATGATGATTATATTGATGAAAGTGAGTTTGCAAGAGTGTCAACTTTAGGAAGTAGTGATCCCACTATTTTGGAGGATTTTGAATCTTATTGTGATGAATATGAAAGTGGATTTGGAAGAGTGTCAACTTTATTTAGTGATGATTCCACCATTTCGGAAGAGGTTCCAATTGATTATGAGAACAAAGTTGCTACCTATGATGATTATTGTGATGACTTGTATGCTATTAGGGATAATGATAACCATGAAACTTGTCATCATGATTTTATTTTTCAATTGGATTATGCCTCACATGATAATTATTTTGTTGAGTTTGCTCCCACTACTATTCATGAGAAGAATTTTGCTTATGTGGAGAATAGTAAATTTTCTATGCTTGTAGATCATGAAAAGAATGCTTTAGGTGCTGGTTATATTGTTGAATTCATTCATGATGCTACTGAAAATTATTATGATGGAGGAACATATGCTTGTAGGAATTGCAATAATGGCAAGTTTCCTCTCTATGTGCTTAAAATTTTGAAGCTATGCTTGTTTTACCTTCCTATGCTAGTTGATTATTGTTCCCATAAGTTGTTTGCCCACAAAATCCCTATGCATAGGAAGTGGGTTAGACTTAAATGTGCTAGTCATATTCTTCATGATGCGCTCTTTATGTTTTAATTCTTATCTTTTATGTGAGCATCATTGGAATCATCATGCCTAGCTAGGGGCGTTAAACGATAGCGCTTGTTGGGAGGCAACCCAATTTTATTTTTGTTCCTTACTTTTTGTGCCTGTTTAGTAATAAATAATTCATCTAGCCTATGGTTATATGTGGTTTCATGTTTTAATTAGTGTTTGTGCCAAGTAGAACCTTTGGGAAGACTTGGGTGAAGTTTATGTTATCTTGTTGTAAAAAAAACAGAAACTTTAGCGCTCACGAGATTAGCTGCCATTATTTACTGGAGAGTGCTTTTAGGTTGATTCTTTTTGCAGATGATTAATAGGCAAATTCCACAGGTCCACCAACTTATTTCAGAATTTTTTGAGTTCCATAAGTATACGTTTGATACAGATTACTACAGACTGTTCTGTTTTCAACAGATTCTGTTTTCTATGTGTTGTTTGCTTATTTTGATGAATCTATGAGTAGTATCGGAGGGTATGAACCATAGAGAACTTAGAATACAGTAGATATTACACAAATATGAATTTATAATGAGTTCATTACAGTACCTAAGTGGTGGTTTTATTTTCTTATACTAACGGAGCTTACGAGTTTTGTTTTGAGTTTTGTGTGGTTAAAGTTTTCAAGTTTTGGGTAAAGATTCGGTGGACTACGGAATAAGGAGTGGGAAGATCCTAATCTTGGGGATTCCCAAGGAACCCCAAGGTAATATTCAAGGACAACCAAGAGCCTAAGCTTGGGGATGCCCCAGAAGGCATCCCCTCTTTCGTCTTCGTTCATCGGTAACTTTACTTGGAGCTATATTTTTATTCATCACATGATATGTTTTTTGCTTGGAGAGTCATTTTATTTTGTTAGTATTTGCTTGATATTATTTAGAATAATGTTTTGCATCTATATTTTCAATAAAAAAGTCAAGGATAGCCTTTACCATGCTTGTTTTGCTAGTATACATGTTGCTGTTTGAAAACAGAAAGTTTACTGCTGTTGCAAAAATTCCCTAGAAAACTCAGAGAATGGTATAATGTTGAACCTTTTTGAATAATGAGCTCTGATAAATCTTCTACATCATAGTATTTTTCTCATAATTTTTGGAGTTAGGGAAGTATTGATACTCTTGCATTCTTTACAGACTGTACTGTTTTGGCAGATTGCTGTTATGTTTGCATTGTTTGCATATGTTTGCTTGTTTAATGATTCTATTTGATGATAGGAGTATTAAATATGCAGAGGCATTTAGTATGAAATGTTGAATAATAATTTTAGTCATTTGTTACAGTAGAAAATGATAAGGTTTTGCATTGGTTTATACTAACCTATCTCACGAGTTCTTGTTGAGTTTGTTGTGGATGAAGCTTTTGATAAAAAGAAGAGAAACCATGATATGAGAGGAATTAAGCAGACATAAAAGCTCAAGCTTGGGGATGCCCAAGGCACCCCAAGATAATATTTCAAGAAGTCTCAAGAATCTAAGCTTGGGGATGCCCCGTTAGGCATTCCACCTTTCTTCTTCAACAATTATCGGTTAGTATCGGTTGAGCCTAAGTTTTTGCTTCTTCACATGAGTTGTGCTATCCTTGCAATGTCATTTTATTTTGTTTTGCTTGCTGTTTGAATAAAATACCAAGATCTGAAATTCTTTAATGAGAGAGAGTCTTCACATAGTTACATAATTATTTAGCTACTCATTGATCTTCACTTATATCTTTTTGGAGTAGTTTGTCATTTACTCGTGTGCTTCACTTATATCCTATGAGTAAATGGTTGAATGAGTTGAATGTCACAAATCTGAAATTATATATGTCTCATTTGCTTATTCCATGGGAAGTAATGACTTCACATCTAAGAAGTATAGGTAGTAAGTTTATTTAAGGTTAGCAAGCATTGTATTGGTCATTTGAACAATTCATGAAAGAATATTGAAGGAAGAGAGATTTCGCATATAAATATACTATCCTAGACATCTTTTATAATTGAGAGCACTCATTAAGTATGACATGCTAAAGAGTTGATGTTGGACAAGGAAGATAACGTAATGGGTTATGTTTTCTCACATCTCAGTTAAAGTATATTGTCATGGATCATTCAAACATGTTGAGCTTGCCTTCCCCCCTGATGCTAGACAAATTCCTTGCACCAAGTAGAGATACTAACTGTGCTTCCAAATATCCTTAAACCCAGTTTTGTCATGAGAGTCCACTATACCTACCTATGGGTTGAGTAAGATCCTTCAAGTAAGTTGTCATCGGTGCAAGCAATAAAAATTGCTCTCTAAATATGTATGATCTATTAGTGTGAAGAAAATAAGCTTTATACGATCTTATTATGGAAGCAATAAAAGTGACGGATTGCATAATAAAGGTCCATATACAAGGGGCAATATAAAGTGACGTTCTTTTGCATTAAGATTTTGTGCATCCAACCATAAAAGCGCATGGCAACCTCTGCTTCCCTCTGCGAAGGGCCTATCTTTTACTTTATGCAAGAGTCAAGGTGATCTTCACCTTTCCCTTTTTCATTTTATCCTTTGGCAAGCACCTCGTCTTGGAAAGATCCTGATATATATATATATCCAATTGGATGTAAGTTAGCATGAACTATTATTGTTGACATCACCCAAAGGTGAATACGTTGGGAGGCAACACTATAAGCCCCTATCTTTCTCAGTGTCCAATTAAAACTCCATAACCACAAGTATTGTGTGAGTGTTAGCAATTGTAGAAGACTATATGATAGTTGAGTATGTGGAGTTTGCTAAATCAAAGCTCTGACATAGACCCTTCCTGAAAATAAGATGAATTGCAATTGTTTGATGACTGAGAATGAAGTTTGCTAGTTTTCAAGAAATTTAATGGTCTATGCTTTAACATTTGAATTGTTTGTTACTTGCTCGTGAGAAGTTTTATGAGATGAACTACTGTTATGACATATAATCATGCTAGAAAAGGTGATTGAAATTATCATTGATCAAACTTGTGCACCTTCTAGCATTCACACTTCATAAATTCTTTCATTTATCATTTACCTACTCGAGGACGAGTAGGAATTAAGCTTGGGGATGCTGATACGTCTCCAACGTATCTATAACTTATGAAGCATTCATGCTATTTTATTATCTGTTTTGAATGATTACGGGCTTTATTATACACTTTTATATTACTTTTGGGACTAACCTACTAACCAGAGGCCCATCCCATATTGCTGTCTTATTGCCTGTTTCAGTATTTCGAAGAAAAGGAATATCAAACGGAGTCCAAACGGAATGAAACCTTTGGGAGCGTGATTTTTGGAAAGGATATGATCCGGGAGACTTGGAGTTCAAGCCAGGGAAGGCTCGAGGACGCCAGGAGATAGGAGGGTGCGCCCCCTGTCTCCTGGGCCCCTCGAGGCTCCCCCGACCAACTTCATTCGCCTATATAAGTCCACGTACCATAAAAACATCGAAGAAGAAGATAGATCGGGAGTTCCGCTGCCGCAAACTTCTATAGCCACCAAAAACCTCTCGGGAGCCCGTTCCGGCACCCTGTCGGAGGGGGAATCCATCACCGGTGGCCATCTTCATCATCCCGGCGCATGACGAGGAGGGAGTAGTTCACCCTCAGGGCTGAGGGTATGTACCAGTAGCTATGTGTTTGATCTCTCGCTCTCGTGTTCTCTCTATGGCACGATCTTGATGTATCGCGAGCTTTGCTATTATAGTTGGATCTTATGATGTTTCTCCCCCTCTACTCTCTTGTGATGAATTGAGTTTTCCTCTTGAAGTTATCTTATCGGATTGAGTCTTTAAGGATTTGAGAACACTTGATGTATGTCTTGCCGTGCTTATCTGTGGTGATAATGGGATATTCATGTGATCCACTTGATGTATATTTTGGTGATCAACTTGCGGGTTCCGTGACCTTGGGAACTATGCATAAGGGTTGGCACACGTTTTCGTCTTGACTCTCTGGTAGAAACTTTGGGGCACTCTTTGAAGTACTTTGTGTTGGTTGAATAGATGAATCTGAGATTGTGTGATGCATATCGTATAATCATGCCCACGGATACTTGAGGTGACAATGGAGTATCTAGGTGACATTAGGGTTTTGGTTGATTTGTGTCTTAAGGTGTTATTCTAGTATGATCTCTTGAATATATTGATCCGAAAGAATAACTTTGAGGTGGTTTCGTACCCTACCATAATCTCTTCGTTTGCTCTCCGCTATTAGTGTCTTTGGAGTGACTCTTTGTTGCATGTTGAGGGATTCTTATATGATCTATCTATGTTTTTATTGTTGAGAGAACTTGCACTAGTAAAAGTATGAACCTTAGGCCTTGTTTCCTACCATTGCAATACCGTTTGTGCTCACTTTTACCACCTGTTACCTTGCTGTTTTTATAATTTCAGATTACAAATACCTTTATCTACTATCCATCTTGCACTTGTATCACCATCTCTTTGCCGAACTAGTGCACCTATACAATTTACCACTGTATTGGGTGTGTTGGGGACACAAGAGACTCTTTGTTATTTGGTTGCAGGGTTGCTTGAGAGAGACCATCTTCATCCTACGCCTCCCACGGATTGATAAACCTTAGGTCATCCACTTGAGGGAAATTTGCTACTGTCCTACAAACCTCTGCACTTGGAGGCCCAACAATGTCTACAAGAAGAAGGTTGTGTAGTAGACATCCTCGTCACCGCCATCTTCCACTGGTCCATCTTTAGAGCAGATTGAGGTGACAACCTTGGCAGGTCCTCCGCCATGGACGCCACCACGACGCCAAACGACGACCTCCACCTATGCGAGCCTTAGCAGGTCCTCCGTCATTGACGCCACCATGATGCCAGCCGACGACCTCCACCTACGTGAGTCCATCTCCAAGTAACGGATGTAAATCCATGCTACGAAAGGGCCGCACCACCGCCGTCGCCCACCACCCACAAGCGCCACCCAACCCCAAGGTTCCCAAAGCGGCACCTTCAAAAAGGGAACGGCGTTGTGAGTGCCACCGCCGCCCAACAAAGTCAGGGCTTTCGCCCGAGAGACCTAGGGGGAGGTGAAGTGAGGAGATCAGTCCATACCGACGCCTCCAAGGAGGGAAACGGCGCCCTCGGGCGTCACCGTCGGCGTGGCCGGACATGGCTGGCCAGGAATTTTGCCCGAATATCTCCGCCACCAACAGCACCTCCAACCGAACTGGAACAGGGGAGGGAAGGGAGGCACCAGATCACGCATACCGATCGCTGCAGAAGCCGCCGCCGGCCGCCAACGACCACTGGATCACGCCGCCCGCGCGGCCGGGACACCGGATCACACTTTGGTTCAATGTAACCAAGTTAATATATTTTTTCCTGTTTGTAATTTGTGTCCATGATATAGATGACCATTAAGGGCATCTCTAATGCCGATCCCTAAATTTGCTCTGGTATCTGTCAGTGGACAGGGGAAATCAGTCCATGGACACTTATGTCGGAGGCCGCCATCCAATGTTGTCTACATACATTTCAACAACTATTTGAACTAATCGAATGAAATTCATGCAAACACGTCATATTTCATATAAACCGGACGACATTCATGCAAACATGGAGGCTTTTCATTACATTTCAAATAAAAATAAACCTATCCTACAGCGGTGGGCGGCGTTCAAGCCCTTGCTGTTCCCTTCCTAGGACCGCGTCCTCCATCCGCCGTCTCCATGAGCACTGATGATAAGACTCGTGAAGTGAAGGTGCGGTCTCCGGCGAGAAAGAGTAGAACATGGGAGATGGACCGACCTACATGGGGCAGAAGGCCCTACCGCCTCCCATGCCTTACTCATTCTAGGAGGAGTCCGCGACCTGTCCGTCGCCGGTGGATGTGAGGTCCATGAGCGAAATGGAGGTTTCAGTGCTCTTGTCGTCCTACTAGGCCGCCTGAAAGTTTGTCGGCAGAGCGTAGGACACACAGCTGGTGTAATTCTTGTCATCGCCTGCAGCTGCGCCTCTGTGACGGCATGTTCTACGCGGGCGGCCTCGTAGATTGCACGCTGATCCCTATCAATTTCTATTCGCTTACCTATATTTCTCTGGCCAATCACCACAACCTTTGTAACCATTAAATCAAATTTCTCCCAACTAGGACAAGATTTGTGTGCTCACACCAGGACATCCTATGTTTTCACTAAACCTAGAAGCCTCAAGTTGTGTGTATCTGCAGCCCCATATATCGCAACCACAGTTTGTGTGTATCTTCAAACGCCCTTAAGGATTGAATGTTCCCCGATGCAGACATAGTCATCAATGGTGTCGCCCAAACACTCATAGGCAAGCACTCAAATAGTTGCGACACACTTCATCACGAGGTCATTTTGAAAGCATCATCTTCTTCTTCCTCCTTGTTCGATGAAGAGTCATCGAAGATCATCTCCCTTAGCCTATTCATCTACAATATGTAATATTATAGGTTGAATTGGATTGCAAAAAACAACAAAATTCAGTGAAAACAGCTAAAAATGCAGCTAAGCAATTCGTCGAACACTCGGCGGGCGGAGGAACTGAGAGCCTCGACCGGCGGCGTTGAGCCGAAGCCAAAGTTAAGGGTGGAAGGTGGACGGGGTGGTAGACGGCTGGCAGTAGACGACCGATAACACATGACGGTCCTCAAACCAAACTCCTCGATTGACGACAAAGCTTGCTAGTTGGCCACAAAGGTCGTCGGTCTTACCGCAACAATGACTAGTCAACCGACAAAGCTCATCGGCGGATGCTCTACGTCATCTAAGACTAGCCACAGTGGGAGTAACTTCAGCAGTAACATCGAGTCCAACTCAGCAAATTTGCTTATGTGGCAGTGAGTTAATGAGGAGAGAGGAAGTTATAGTAACTTAGCTAGTTACTGTAACATCACATGTCCCAATGCAATATGAGTCTATAACCTAATAAATGAAACTTTGCAGGTTATCACACTTATGTTACTACCCACTATGAAGGCAGTAACATAGTCTAGGGATATGTGTATGTTACTAGTGTATGTTACTCACCATTGTGGCTAGTCTAAGTCATCCTCTAGCTTCTTCTTTTTTCAACAAACGGACCTTATCTGATGGTTTTTTGGTCATGGGATCGAGGCGGAGCGGCAGATATATGGGTCTATTCTGGCGACCGGATCAAAGTGGGGCAGGAGAGCAGCGAAGGCTGCGGTGAAGGCCAGAGGAAACGCTGGCATCCATGATGTGCGAGCGGGGAGAGGGGCGGCTCGGGGAATGGGAAAAATTAATGACGAGGAGTAGCGCCGGCTGAGCGAGCGCTATTTTTCTAAGCCATTAGGCCATCTCCACCGCGTGACCCCATCTTGTCCGAGTGCGTCCGTTTGGGGTAGAACGGATGAATAGCGTGGCCCAACGCGTGGCCCCAAACAGACAAATGTCCGGAATCCATCCATTTTCGACCCATCCCCGGCCCAAACTCGCGCCGAGTTTGGGGTGAAACGGACATCGCGCGGACGGGCTCGCCGCACGCCCTTGTCCCCCCGTGGCCCGTCTGTCGGGGACACAAGTAGTCCCATTCGATTCCAACACCTCCATCCCCCTCCCCGCCCCGCCCCGCCGACGACGACGCCGCTATTCTCCGGCCGCCTTCTCCACGCAGAACCCGGTCGTCCGTAGCCAACCACGTCTCGACATGGCTGCCACCACGCCCGTGCTTTCGCCATAGTTTAGGTCGTCGATCGAAGGAGGTTTGGTCGTCGCCGTCGTAGCCGGCGGCAGAGGGGATACGACCACAGGCGACGTACCACGGCGGCCACGACAGCTTCCAACGACTGCTCCAGAGCTTCCAGTAGCCGGCGGCCGACCACACCTGCGTCGAGGTGATCATCGCGGCCACTTTGCCACCACGACCGCAAGGTGTTCGACACTTTGCCCACAAAGGTATGGACAATGGTGATGAGTTTTTCTTCCACCACTTCATTTGTTCATCGGACGATACGTCGTCGGATGATGAAGATCTTCTGGTGGCTGCACTGGTGGTTCATGACCAAATTCAACGGCAGCTTCCTCGGTATAGGGGGTCAGTCCTTGGCCGTGCTCCCAACCTGAACCGCAATAGGGAGAGAGGCCATGCCCTACTCTATGTTGATTAGTTTGCGAACACCCCACTCTTCAAGCCGGATAAATTCTCTCGCTGTTTTCATATGGCAAGGCATGTGTTCAATCGTATCCGAGAGGGTGTGGTTGCTCATGACCCATACTTCGAGTGCAAGACGGATGCCCTTGGCAAGCTTGGATTCTCCTCTTACCAGAAATGCACTGCGGCCATCCGCATGCTTGCATATGGAATTCCAGGCGATCAGTGGATGAGTATGTGCGTATGAGTGAGACAACATGTCTGATGTCAATGTACAAGTTCTGCTAGGCTGTGATCGAGGTGTTTGGCCCTGAGTACTTGAGGCAGCCAACTGCCGCTGATACAGAGAGATTGTTGGCGACCAGCGTAGCTAGAGGCTTTCCAGGCATGCTTGGCAGCATAGATTGTATGCACTGGGAGTGGAAGAACTGTCCATTTGCTTGGCAGGCCAGTACAAGGGGCATGTCAAAGCTCGCACTGTCATATTAGAAATGGTGGCTTCGCAAAATCTTTGGATATGGCATTCTTTCTTCGGCATTGCAGGTTCTCACAATGATATCAACATGCTGCAGCGTTCTCCAGTCTTCGCAAGGCTTGCAGAAGGCCACTCCCCACCTGTCAACTTTGAGATCAACGGCCACCGGTACAACAAGGAATACTATCTAGCTGATGGTATATATCCTCAGTGGTCAACTTTTGTGAAGACAATCTCGAAGCCCCAAGGTGAGAAGAGAAAGAGATTTGCCCAAATGCAAGAGAGTGCTAGAAAGGATGTGGAACGTGCTTTTGGTGTGCTTCAATCCCAATGGGGTATCGTTCGATACCTTGCACTGTCATGGGATGAAAGGAAGCTGTGGGAGGTGATAACTGCTTGTGTGATCATGCACAACATGATCGTCGAGGACGAGCGTGATGACAGTATCTTCGACCAAGGATTTGGGTTTTAAGGTGACAATGTTGAGCTCCTGCACCAAGAACCGGCCACATTTGATCAGTTTGTCCAGTTCCATCGTGAGCTGCGTGATTGGCACACTCATTTGGATCTTCAAAATGACTTGGTTGAGCACATGTGGGATCATATTGGCAACCAATACATGTATTGGTTCATTTTATGTTCATTCAAGACAATTTCGATTGGTTGTAAAACTATTTTTATTAGAGACAACTTCGATTGGGTTGTAAAACTATTTTAATTTTCAAACAATTAATATTTGGACGTGCAAACTTGTTTTGATAAAAATATGGGCATTTTTAGGCCCTGGCGGACGGGATGGGGTAAAAGGATGCAGCCGCGCGCTGGGTGCACGGCCACCGCATCCCAGGACAGGCCCGGACATGACCCATCGCCCTACCCAAACGGACAGAATCTGGGCAAAACGGACGTCCGTTTGGGGTCGCGCGGTGGAGTTGGCCTTAGGCCGAATAAGGGTTCGGCTAGGTTCAATTTCACTCCTAATAAAATTCAAAAAGAAGGATGAGCCACGGCCTCTGCATCTGGGAGATGCATACGGCCATTTTATTGATTATTCTCGAGGACATTACAAAGTATAACAACAATATGCCTAAATCCGCCATCTTGGCAGCATTTGTCGCTACTCCTATCCAAATGATGAAGGGGGGCAAGCTGGGCCACATACCCATACCTCTCACCTAAGCCTAACATCTAAAGCCGAAGACCCCGACCGAGCCATCTGCCGGGTCCGGGGCTCAAACCGGTCTGACACACTCACGTGTGTCGTCACCGCCATCTTCCACTGGTCCATCTTCAGAGCAGATTGAGGTGACAACCTTGGCAGGTCCTCCGCCATCGACGCCACCACGACGCCAAACGACGACCTCCACCTACGCGAGCCTTGGCAGGTCCTCCGCCATTGACACCACCACGACGCCAGCCGACGACCTTCACCTACGCGAGTCCATCTCCAAGTAACGGACGTAAATCCATGTTACAAAAGGGCCGCACCACCGCCATCGCCCACCACCCACAAGCGCCACCCAACCCCAAGGTTTCCAAAGCGGTGCCTTCAAGAAGGGAACGGCGTCGTGAGCGCCGCCGCCGCCCAACAGAGTTAGGGCTTTCGCCCTAGAGACCTAGGGGGAGGTGAAGTGAGGAGATCAGTCCATACCGACGCCTCCAAGGAGGGAAACGGCGCCCTCAGGCGTCGCCGTCGGCGCGGCCGGACATGGACGGCCAGGAATTTCGCCCAAACTAGATCTCCGCCACCAACAGCACCTCCAACCGAACTAGAACAGAGGAGGAAGGGAGGCGCTAGATCGCGCATACCTATCACCGCAGAAGCCGCCGCCGGCCGCCAACGACCACTGGATCCTACCGCCCGCGCGGCCGGGACACCGGATCCACCACCCGCACAAGATCCGGGGTTCCCCACACAAGAGCAGGGCAACCGAGGCCCCGCCGCCACCATCCTTGGCGCCACGGGCTTGCCCGATGGCTGCCTCACACTACTCAGGAAAAGCCTAGTAGTAGCGCGGTTTAAATAGCTATTAGTAGCGCGGGCACCCGCGCTACTACTACGGCGCTACAGCTAACTTGTAGTAGTTGCGCGGGTGCGCCCGCGCTACTACTATGTCTGTTAGTAGTAGCGTGGGTGCCACCCGCGCTACAACTATTAATTTCAACAACAACAAACTTCCCGATCCCGTGTGTGTTGTCGATGGAAACAATGCTTCAATCCAGCGATGCTAGGGGTCGCCGGAGCTGCGGAAGGGCAGAGGCAGACAAGATCCAGCGTCGGCTGCTGCAGAGGGCCCGGATCCATGGCTGAGCATGCCCGCGGCGTGGGGCTCCGCTTCGCAGCCAAAGCTGCGAGCTCCTGGTCGTCCATGGCGATGACCTGCACGGGCAAGGATATGGGAGGGTGAGTGAAATCAAAGGGCAGAGGGAAAAAGAGAAAGAAAGGAGAGCGGAAGGAGACAGAGGGAGCACCGGGGCTAGTCGTTGGTGGTGAGTTGCTCAGGTGTGGTGGTAGGAGGCGAGAAGGAAGACTAGCGAGCTCCTGGATGCCAGCGGCGCGAGGCGACGACCTCGTTGGGCGCCATGGAGGAGGAGACGCGCATGGGCAGGAGCGCCATGGGAGAGCCTATGGAGAGAGAGAGGAGGAGAGGGACGGGGGAGAGGAGTGATTTGGACGAGGAGATGGGGATTTCAGGGCTGTTAAAAAAACCAATACTTAGTAGTAGCGCGGGTGTTTACCCCTCGCTACTACTATGGCATGTTCCGGGGGGCACGGTAGAGACCGCTTGGTAATAGCGAGGGTAAAACCCCGTGCTACTACTATCAACTTAGTAGTAGCGAGGGGTAAAAACATGCGCTACTAGTAAGTAGCAGCAGCGAGGGGTATAAACCCGCGCTGCTAGTAAGCGTTTGTGCATAAGCTTTTCCCTAGTAGTGTCAGGCGGCTGCGAGTGAGGGAGGAGGGGAGGGGGTGAGGAGGAGGGGCGGCTAGGGTTGGGAGGAGGAGGCGGCTAGGGTTGGGAGGCGTAGGAGGTTCACCTTCCCTTTAGATTGAGGGAGAAATTCACTTCCCCGACCTCTGCACCAACTAGGGATGCATACGGCCATTTTTAATATGAGTACCAAGATAAACATGGTCCTCTGAAATTTTTAAATGAGTATCAAGATATACATCGAACTTGATCCTCAATAAATGAGAAAAAAACCATGTGCATCACCTGTCAATTTTAGAAATTGAACTCGCGTCGTTGGGCTGCACAATCACACGCCCAAGCACTGAGCCAAGGCTCTCTTTGCAAACCTAACTCAAGATGCCCTGATGGAACAGGGATAAGAACGAAATGTTATGCTCGCAATGAAGGCACAACAATATGAGGGAAGGAGACGTGGTTTTTCTGTCGGTCTGTATAAACCTGGGATCAATTCCTACGGTGTTTATTGTGAAAATTCGAGTTTCAACATATTTGGCTCCATTCGTTTGAATCAGATGGATGAAGAATGCGGGTACACGAAGATCATATATGCCTCCAACTTTTTTGAAGCAGATGGATTAACGGTGCCACCGGCCGGCGTCCACTCGCAGAGCAACGCTACCACCTCAAGCAAGCAAGCGAACCGTGTCACTCCGACGGCGAGCCGGCATGCATGCACGGGTCCGTCCGTCGACCGTGCCGTGCACCGCCGCTGGCGCTGGCAACAAGTTTTCGCTGACTTGTACTGAGGATCCTGGCCGGGATTCGGCCGGGCTCGGCGAGTTTTAGAGCATCTGCAGCCGCGCCCCCAGCAGGCCCTCCCTAACCGTTTTTTTTACGCCGGCGTCAAAAAAAGCCCCAATCCTAAGATGCCGAATTCCGTCGGTTTGGCCCGTTTTTACGCCCGGCGATCGGAGGCCGAACCCGGCGCACTGGGGCGCTCGGGGGCTCCAGCGCAAGGGAAAAGTGCACCTAAGGCCACACTGACAGGCGAAAAGTCAAGCCACCCGTTCAGATTC
>NC_041385.1:67675084-67679552 GCF_002162155.2 Triticum dicoccoides
CCGTTCACCGCCCATCACAGCTAGATAGACCATTCCCCGCCGGAAAAAGAAGAGGTTTCGCCGGAGGCAGCCTCTCCCCCGCCCTCCGGGCAACTTTTCCGGCGTTCCGGCCGCGCAGGGCCTGGACACCGGCGGGTTTGCGCCCACCTCGCCCGCAAGGTGTTCGGTGATTTGCCCGGCCCGACAATGGACTCGGAAGATGAGGAGGCGCTCGCGGCGTTGCTGGAGGAGGAAGTCGAAGCCGACGTCCAGGAGAAGGAGCATCTCATGGTGTTCGCCGCCCTCGCCGGCCTGCTCGCGAGCACTGAGAAGCCGCGGCGAGGTGGCTCGGCGCCTGGGCGGGTGAAAGCAAAGAACCGGCATCGTCTGGCAGGCTATTGCATGCTCTACTCGGACAACTTCACTGACGCTCCATTGCACGGCGAGAAAACATTTCGGCGCCGCATGAGCCGAAAGCTTTTCCTCAGGATTATGAATTCCATCCGGGAGTTTGACGGCTACTTCAAGTGCAAGATGGATTGCACCGGCACACTTGGATTCACCTCAATCCAGAAATGCACGACAGCTATGAGGATGCTTGCATACGGAGCTCCCGGTGATTCACTCGATGACTATGGGCGCATGGCCGAGTCCACCACTATTGAGTGTTTCTACAAACAGGGCAGTGGTGGCAGTGTTTGGACTGCAATACTTGCGAACACCTAATGCGGAAGACACTGCTCGGATCCTAGCACAGAATGCGGCAAGAGGATTTCCTGGGATGCTTGAAAGCATCGACGGCATGCATTGAAAATGAAAAAACTGTCCATTTGCTTGGCAGGGGTTGTACAAAGGCGCCAAAGACGGTTGCAGTGTGGTACTTGAGGCAGTGGCAACACAGGACCTCTGGATTTGGCACTCTTTCTTTGGGATGCCAGGAACTCACAATGACATCAACGTCCTGCAGTGCTCCACTGTCTTTGCCAAGCTTGTTGAAGGTCATTCTCCTCTGGTGAACTTCGAGGTCAATGAGCGGCACTACAACAAGGGATACTATCTAGCTGATGGCATCTATCCAAGATGGTTGACATTTGTGAAGACTATCTCAAACCCTGTGCCAGGAGGCAAGAACGTCTTCTTTGTGAAGGTTCAGGAGGCTTGCAGGAAGGATGTCGAGCGAGCATTTAGTGTGCTCCAATCTCGATTTGCTGTTGTCCGATACCCTGCTCAATCTGGTCGAAAGATTAAATCTGGGAGATCATGACTTGTTGTGTCATCTTGCAGAATATGATCATTGAGAGCGAGCAGGAAGAGCAAATATTACAGGCAGGGTCCTCTTGCCCAAGTTGATCACCAGCTACCGGCAACCTGGACTGACTACCTCAATATGCGTCAGGAGATCTGAGGCCCACAAGTGCATCAAGAACTGCAACACGATCTGGTGGAGCACCTATGGAGGCTCAAGGGCGACGCCGTGAATGACGTGTGATGAAATTTGAGTTTTTATTTGTTGAACTATATAATTTGTATTGAACTATTTGATTTATATTGATTTTCTGTGATGAACTATGAAGGCAAAAACACGTCGAACCACGCCGAACTATGTGATGAACTAATTGATTTCTATTTGTATGAAAAAATTCACGCCGAACCGCGCCAAATATGAGCGATTCACGCAGATATCGGGCCGTATTTGAATAAAATTGGGCCAAATAATGGACCGAAATCGGCGCCTGGGACAACGGCTGGGTGCCAACCGCCCCGTGAGCCCAGTTTGTCGCCGGCTCGGCCCCAGTCGGCGATTTTTATGCCTCCTGTGAGGGGCCAACAGCTGGAGACGCTCTTATCTCCCGAAATCAACCTCGGGTTGGGTAGGATAGGCTGTAGTAGTATGTATGTAGCCTGGCTCCGTAGAGTGGAGGCCGACGAGCCGGGTACCGGGGTACGTACGTAGTACATTCATGGCTGCATGCTGCGTGCTGTCCACTGCTGTTGCTACACCCAGCTAGCTAGCCGGCTGGAGTGGCTACTGTGCGTGCCCGTCTGTCCTACGCCTGCGCGCGCTTCACTGCGGCGCCATGCAGCCTACAAACCGGTCTACGAAGGCTACAGTCAAGCAGCACTGTGCAATCTGCACCGCGGCTGGATCTACACACAAAGAGACAACGCTGACCAAGCACCGCGGCTGGGTACGCCCTCGATCGATCTGAAATTAGAATGACCGGCGCGCTCCTGTGCGTGGTGGTGCGTGGTACTCTGCTCCGCTGCTCTAAGGATTCCTCCGTTGCTTTGCGGTTCAACACCGCGGTGCGGTCTGCTCCTGCTTGCTCCTCGTGTTCATCCATCCTGGTTTTCTGGTGCCATCCATGCGGCAGACGCTGACCGAGTGCGCTTGATCGGGATTTTATTCACCGAGTGATCATCGGTGTTTTTACTACAAAATAATCCCACTATATTACTGCTATATACATCCGTATCAAGATAAAATAAAAATAACTATTTAAGAGGAGGGACTAGTTCCAAACCACGCTCTGTTTCCTAGCTCTGTACTTCCTCCGTCTAGGTGAGTAAGTCATCTTAGATTGTGCACCGTGACTAAGGAGAAGGGGAAAACGAGAGAACTTAATGTTTATTAACTAATTAATAGCATTGCATGCAATGAACTAACCACTGCATGTCGTGTTTGCTAGTCTTAAGTCATTAAAAGCATGCACACCTCACATCTCTTATTGGTTGATATGTCAAGAAACAAGAAACGAGATAGAATTTAATGTACCGCGCCTAAGTGTTTTGGGAATATTTGATTTTCGTAAGATGACTTACACACCTAGATGGAGGGAGTACTATTTGTGTGCAGATTTCGGTCAAATGGCTAAGAAAAACACGCGCCTCGTTTTACTCATGGAAAAGAGCATGATTTTTTTCTCAACATTTCTTGCTTTTTTGCTTGGTTCCACATATTGAGGCATTCCCAACTATCGTCCTACAAGCTTGATTCGATGGTATGTGCAACAAAAGAATTAACGAATGCACGTATGAAAGGGGCAAAGATTGCACCGGGTCTTCTCCGGCGTTTCGTCAAGCACCATGCGGGAATGCCCGGAGACGGCATTGCCCAACGTAGCCCGATGCATTTGGAGCTCCGGCAAATCCGGAATGCCCGTCCATTGGGACGACGGAAGGGAGTTGGGCACGGCCGAAAAATTGTTCGTCCCTGCGGCCACGACCTCAGTATTGGTGGGCGTCGTGGCAAAGTCCATGTCCTCGGTAGTGGGCATGAAGGGCATCCGCTTCATGCTCGCGCTGCCATCGGCGACGCTCCTTCCCGGCAAGGATCTCCACCTTGCAAGGAGCCGCCAGGCCGGGGAGCCCGACCGATTCCGCCGAGGCATCATCCATGGCCATGGTTTTTTTTTCGCGAATACGCAAAGATTACGTATCATTTCATTGATAGGTAGAAAAAAACGTTACAAAGAACATTACATAGAGATGGAAGGGGGACACCACACCAAAATGTGGGAAAACAGAAAAGAACAACACAGCCCAAGACTAGCCTAGCTCGAACTCCAACCAGAAAGGTGAGGAGACGAGACACAAGACACCAAGGCCGCGTCACGACCGACGCGAGGCACCCACAACACGTGGCCACGACTCAAGAGCCGACCGGATCAACGTATCCCCCACCAGAAGCGCCTAGAAGAGTCGGCACGTGGGTTGCAGGACACGGCCGGGCCTGAGGAAGGAACCATGGAGGAAGAGCCGACGATGTCGTACATTGCGCCCCGAATGCCCATGCCTGAAGAAGCACCCACACCAAGCACGGCACCCGACAACTCCAAATAAAAAACCTGGGACGCCACGAGCAGCCAAGACAGCACCTTAATGAAGGTGACGGCGTTGAGACGTCGTTGCCGTCCAATCCAGAGAACCGGATCTAGAGTTTCCTCCAGGTCGTTGCCGCTGCCAGCACACCTGTGCAGGGATTTTGCCGCGGCCTGACCAAACAATCCCAATGCCGCAGGAAGATTCGGAGATGTAGGAACCACCACTGGCTGGAGCCGCTACAGCAGGGAGGCAAGCTCCACCCATCGTCGAATAGAGGAGACATCGGGCGCCGCCGAACCCACCACCAACCGCAATCCCGCTGCACTCACAAGAGCCGCCACTGCCCAGAACCGCCGCCACCAGCCAGCCTGAGAGAGAACGAGGCATGCCTGGACCAAGCCACCGGGAGAGAAGAGGCCGGTGGACCTGGCTGCAACAAGTGCCGGGGGACAGGGGCCGGCCGGGGTAGAGCAGGCGAAGATTGTACCGGGGGGGAAGGGGGGCTGGAGGAGGTGCAACTGGAGGGACGGGGGAGACAACGCCGTGGCGCGGCGGAGAGGACCACCGGCAAACAGGAACCCGCAGCAGCGCTCGCGCGAGGCGCGGCGGCCACCTCAAGATCCAGCGCCGAGGGATGGGGGTCACCGGGGCGCGGGAGAGGTCA
>NC_041385.1:67680077-67693025 GCF_002162155.2 Triticum dicoccoides
GAGCCGCCTCCAGGGAGACGACGCGGGGGGCGCTGAATTTGTAATTCCATGGCCATGGTGGCGGTCTGGGTTGTCGGCAACGGCGGATAAGGATGACGAGCAAGGGGGATGGGGGGAGAGCTGCACGGAGGGGGAAATGGAGGACGGGGGTGAGAGGGTTTCAGACCAAGAGGACTAGAAGTCAATTTTATTAGGATTTGGGATGGGCCCGGCTCGTCGGAGACGAAGTGGCGGGCATGCCGCAGCATACCCATATCCGCCCCCAGATATGGGCCTGGTATGAGGAGAGCCGATTAGTCCACACGTTTGGGCCGGATATCGGAAGCCCGATTGGGTGCTTTTATCTTGTTTGGTAAGTAACCGGGCAGCTGGTCCGAACGTTTGGGGCGGATATGCGAGGTTTGGTTGTGGACATGCTCTAAAACCTTCGGAGGATTACATCAATATGTGATGTTTTGTGCAACAAATTCATAGAGTGGGTGTTTTATGCAGAATCGGCATCAATAATTGGTGCAATTCCTTCGGTAAGATATACATGTGCCGGAATTTACAATTTGTCTACAAGAATTAGTTAATCATGCATAAGTGATAAGCTAGCACTAGACATCAATATCCAAAATGTTCCAAGCATGTACTCCCTCCGTTCCCAAATATTTGTCTTTCTAAACATTTTAAATGAACTACAATATACAGATGTATGTAAACATATTTTAGAGTGTAGATTCACTCACTTTATTTCGTATATAGTCACTTGTTTGAAAGATCTAGAAAGTCAAATATTTAGGAACTGAGGGAGTATTAAATATCCATTAGCTACATATTTAATTTAGAAATTTCATCATCATAGAGAAAGATGAGTGCTGTCAACCTTTGCATATATCCACATCCTGCAACTTGAAACCGGAAACAGGCCTAATTACACCCAAAAGAACAAGCTACCTGTCTGTCACTACACGCTCCTTTCTGAACCCATAATCTACTGTGATTAATTAACCGCTAGACTCCTCCTGCTTCTGCATCTGTTCTCCCTTCATCCCCCGACACAAGAGAGGAGAACAGAATGCCAAGAACAGCGCGACCAAAATGCCAAAAGAATACTAGAGCACCATGGAAACCAGCCGATCGAGCTAACTACAAGCTTCATCCATGTCTTTCTTTCCTCGACTACAACGCCATCGCCATCCCCTGAACCAGCACCGACCACCAGAGCACGGCGACCATGGCAGACGAAGAGGAGGACGCCGGGAGGCTGGAGCTCGCCTCGGGCTTCTTCCCGCCCCCATCCATCCCGTCCCTCACGCCGACGCGAGGCGGGTCCTGCGCGTCCTTGCACACGGCCACGCCGGTCGGCGCGCCCCCGGCCGTCTCCGCGGCGCACAGGCCGGGGTTGTCCCAGGAGGCGAACCGGCTGCCCATCCTCTCGTAGAACGCCGGCGAGAACTCCAGCGCCCCCGTCAGGTTGTTGCCGTTGAGGTACATCGCGCCGATGCTCGGCAGCGAGGCGAGCTTGGCCGACACGGTGCCCGAGAGGCGGTTGTGGTCCAGCGCGAGGAACCGTAGCCTGGGCATCCCCGCCATGGACTCCGGGATGGCGCCGGCGAGGCCGACGTTGGACAGGTCCAGCGTGGCCAGGCTCGCCATCTTCTCCCAGCCGCGCTGCATCAGGGTGCCTCCCAGCAGCGGGTTGCTGGAGAGCAGCAGGTCCTGCAGCGCCGGCATCCCCAGCACGAACTCCGGCAGCCCGCCGGTGAGGCTGTTGTTCCGGAGGTCGAGCAGCGTGAGGCTCTCGAGGCCGGCGAGCTCCGGCGGGATGCGGCCGTCGAGGCGGTTGTTGCTGAGGTCCATCTTGAGCAGCCCCTTGAGCCCACCTAGCGACGGAGGTAGAGACCCGGTTAGAGAGTTCTTGCTCATGTCCACGATCAGCAGCGGCTCGTCGAGGCGGCGTAGTTGGGGGTTGTTGTTACCGAGCGTCGCCGGCACCGGGCCCGACAGCCCGTTCCCGGACAGCACGAGCCGCCGCAGCTTCGCCAGCCCGCCGAGCTCCGGCGGCACGGCGCCCGTGAGGTTGTTGTCGACGAGGACCAGGGACTGCAGGCTGGCCAGGCGGCCGAGGGACGCCGGGATGGCGCCGGCCAGGCCCGGGTTGGAGCGGAACTCGAGCGTCTCGAGGGTGCCGGCGAGCCTGTCCCAGTTCGCGGCCGGGATCGCCGTGGGGTTGGTCGCCGGGAAGCAGGCGTAGAAGGTGAGGCTCTTGAGGCGCCGGAGGTCGAAGAGCTGGGGGCTGAACCTGGCGTCCGGGGCGCACTGCAGCGAGTTGTCGAGCACCGGACCGATGCTGACCACTGTTGGGTGCCACAGGCCATTGAAGAGATCACATGACACCCCCTGCAGAAAACAACAGAATGGGGTTCCAAGAAGCAATTATTTCACTGAATTTGATTATCGATGTCCAATTACCAGAACAAAAATTGAATGTCATCATCACTCAGTAAAATTGCAGACAAATTGGGATCCAAGAACCAATTGTTTCATCGTCACTCAGTTAAATTTGTACTATTACATATTTGTATTAACCCGTCTGTGAGCAGCAGGGTTTTAGCCACTGGTCTATAAACCTGGTTAGGTGCCTCTTTCCTCTTCCGTGGCTGTTTACTCGTGTTCGGAGACTCAACTTCCTCACCTTTGTCCTTGTTAGTGCTGGAATTCTTTGTGGCCGGCTTGCTAGCACCTGACCGTGATGTGTTACCACTACTAGCTGGCTTCCAGAACTCCTCTGGAGCCCTCAGGTTGGGACCAAACGGCAGCTCGCCCTTCTCACCTCTAGAACCAGGATTAGGGCAATATAGCTCCGAATGCCCTAGTCTTCCACAGGAGAAACAAAAGTAGGGTATCTGTTCATACTGAATGTCATACATATCCACCTTTTTCCTCCTAGCCGAGTCGATCAAAATCCAACGCCTAAGTGGCTTGGCAACATCAATAGAAATCCTGGCTCTCAAGTATCCACCATTGTGCTCAAATTTAACCGAAGATGCATTCTTATCCATCTGTTTGGCTATGGGATTCCACCAGGTTTCATCCCGAAGATTGTATGGCAAGTTCACAACCCTAGCCCACACCAATAGCTTGTCAAACTTCACCTCATCGGGTCTCATGCACTCATCAAACTCTGCCAAAATCACGGCATTCTTGTTGATGTGCCATGGGGATCCACCCCAAACCCTATCTCTGTCTCTCTGGCTCTCAAATTCCGCCACGAAGACATTGACTCCCGTAGATCTGAATTGAAGACCTCGCGGATTGCCCCACGCCGGCCGGAGAGCGTTGGTGATAGTCTGGATGTGGAGTTGGTTACGATGCAGTACCTTGCCAGCCACCAACCACTTCTTCGGCCCGTCGTCGTTGCGATCATCTAGTATCAGAGGAGTCGCTTCTTCCTCTGAGATGTCAAGTTTACCCAGTGCCTCCTCCAATTGCTTCCGGGCGGCGCGACCCGCAGATGAGTCGCTCCCCGCCCCCGTCTCCGCTGCAGGGCTGGGGGTAGCCATGCGCGCCCTTCCCTCGATCTCTCTCGCACCAGCGACGAATCACCAGGCGAAGGTAGGTTTCCACGTCCAAAACCTTAATCGCCTCCGGCGCCGCCAGGGGTTTTAGGGTTAGGGGGAAAAAACTCCTGGTGGCCCGTGTCTTGGCCCTTTATCTTTGATACCACGTCCCCATGGCCGTTGTCGCACGTGACCCCGGCCGTGGACGGTTCGAGTTTGTTTTGAAGTTGGTACTGCTACTCGTACAGTGAGTCAGATTCCACGGCCGATCGAGCGCACTGCACACCTGTTGGACTTAGAGCACTAGTCATGGAGTTCCGGTCATGCTCCGGACGCGCCGGCCGGCAACAGCGCTGTCCGTCAGCCCAACAGCCGCTGCCTGACAAGTTTGCACGTACTCGCTCGGCAACTGTTCCTTCCTTCCTGCCCCCGAGTTGATGATCAGCGGCGAACAGTGAGCAGAGAGTAAGTAATGCGGCGGCAGGGAGAGGCCGGGGTGATTTGAATTTACTCTATCTCTATGGCTTTCGGCCGGCACGTACGTGGTACATACCGGTACTGATAATGTTGATTGATTGGGATCTTGATTGATGATGATACGTCCCGCCCCACTGCGCGCGGGATGAGCTGTCCGAGCGGCGAGTGGGGTTCCAGGCCGCTTTTTGTTGCCGCGGCCAAAGTGAGAGAGACACGGAGAACAGCGAAAACTGAAAAATTGCGGGGCTGGGAGGGACAGAGCTCTGTTTTGTTGTTAGAGCATCTTCGAGAGACAATACGGTGCTTAGAGAGCTGGACCAAAACGAGTTCCAATAAATTCCATCTTCTTCAAAAATTATTGGAACGTGCCAATGAATCCCTCCGTCTCTCTTAGGCGTTGTTTGGATAATGAGGATTAGTGATGGGATTATAGAAAATGAGTTTTTAGCTGATTTCTAGGAAAACTGGTTTTGCTATTCATTTTGTGAAAAACGTGTTTACAGAGAACTTTGTTTTGGTTAAAAAATCAATAAACCAGGTCCGTAGAGTTTTTTGTTTGGATAGCAAACATCTTATCCTACATCACCCGTGACCTTCTTCCCCATTGTCCATTGACGAGACTTCCAAACTCGGCAGCGTATGAATCCTCCATCCGGCTGCTGCTGTGTTTCCCTCCATGCTTTCCCCGGTCTACGAGATCGTCGGCTCGGGCTACTTCTCGCGTCCCTCTGGCTTCCTCGTCGCATTCCATCCGTCCTAGGCGACTCCGCGCACAGCCGCCGGCGAGCGCTTGCGCTACTCCCTGAGGTCGTGTACCAACTGCCCTCATCGCGTCTCGTCCGTCCTGCATGATTCGGCGCACAGCCGCCGGTGAGCGCTTGCTCTGCTCCCGAGATCGTCAGGCCAACCGCCCTCGTCGCGTCCCCTCAGTCCTGCATGACTCCGCACGCAGCCGCCGGCGAGCGCTTGCTCTCCTCCCTGACGCCCTGTCGCCTCTTCTCCATCCTGCACGACTCCATGCGCAGCCGCCGGCAAGCGTGAGCTTTGTTCTACGCTGGGATCCGGTTTATGCAAAACTCGTTTATGGGAAAACGACTATTAGCAGTTTTTCCATATACCCAAAATTCGGGATTTTGGAAAGCCGAGTTTTCTGTATGGTAAGTGTTTACAGCCGGCGCACCGGCTTAAAATTGCGCCGGTCGCACCCGCGTCTCGTGGGGCCCCGCACCGCTCTGCCCCTTTCCCTTATCTTCTTCCCTTCGATCTAGAGCGTTCTTGGCCACAATTCCCCACCGCTGCTACCCACCACTCCTTCTCCT
This sequence comes from Triticum dicoccoides, assembly GCF_002162155.2. Lineage (NCBI taxonomy): Eukaryota > Viridiplantae > Streptophyta > Magnoliopsida > Poales > Poaceae > Triticum > Triticum dicoccoides. Next base: position 67,685,419 of record NC_041385.1, read on the forward strand.
TCTTCCAGCTCCCCTCCCCATCGGTGCTGCCCACCTCTCCCTCTCCTTCCTCCGCCTCCCTCACCATTGGGGCTCCCCACCTCTCCCCCTCCTTCCACCTCAAGCCGCCAGCGCTTCCACAAGCAGGCGGGGCTGCGACGACTGTCCAACGACAACTGCCGCGAAGCTTCAACACCGGTGCTACGATGGGGCGTCGACCGGTGTTGTGGACGGGAGAAGCCTTCGGCGCCGTGGACAGGAGAGTCCACCGGTGGTTCAACTTCAACGGCGCCCATTGCTGGAACCGGCTCATGGCGGTGCTGGAACCAGCACTAATTTTTGCTACCATCGGCACTTTGGTTTGCTACCACCGATGCCAATTCTTTGCATTTTGTTACAACTGGTGTTTTGATTTGCTGGAACCAGCTTCAATTTTTGCTACAACTGCCGCATTCGCTTTTTGCTGGAAGAACGCCCAATTTTGCTACTTTGCTACAAATGGTGTTTTAATTTGCTACAACCAGTTTTAATTTTTGCTACCACTGGTGTCTTTGATTTTGCTAGAACATCCTTCCACAAAGGCTCCTTTTTTTGCATTTTTGCTTCCACTGTTTTTGGTTTTGCTGGAACTAAAATAAAGATTTGCTACTACTGCTGTTGGCTTTGAGCCATGGTTTTCTGCTGCTGAGTTTTTTTTGCTGGAACTATCATTTAATTGTGCTGGAAGTGACATTTTTTGTTGCAACCGCCTTCGCGTTTTGCTACGACTAGGGAAGTTTTTTTGCTACATCCATGCATGGCTCCAGAATCGGCGAGAAACACCGGAGACGACGACGGCGAGGGGCGGCAACCGGCGGCGAGGGGCGGCAACCGGCGGCAAGGGCGGGGACCGGCGAGGGGCGGCAACCGGCGGCAAGGGCGCGGGCGGCGGCAAGCGCGATCCGCCATGGACGCGGGTTGTTGGTCAACGCACGAGAGGAGGCATGAGGACGAAGCGGTACGTCCAGAGGATGCCGCATCCAGCGGCTGGGCATAAACAGATCGAGCGGCTACGCGCTGACCGGCCCAAATTTGGGCCGGCGCACCGGCGCCTATAAGCGCCCTTTCTGTATTCATGGATTAGCTTGAGTTGCCAAACGAGATTTTAGTTTGTTACGCCGTTTCCCTGGTTTGTGGAGATCCTGTTCTGTATATACTGTCTATCCAAACAACGCCTTAATACGTAGGAAAATTTGGCCTCCCCGCCGCAAGAAACAATCCAACTTCCGACTCAACTTCACGTGCCCCCACCATCTCCTCACCTACGTCCTGCCGCCTCCACCCTTGGGCGTTGGTGCCGCCCCGTCCTAGGCGTGCTCCCCGTCGACACTGGTGCGGTGGGGGAAGAGGGAGGCGTCGCTACTCACCGGCCTGCCTCGCCGGCAAATAAGGTGCAAACGACGAATAAGGCTGGTGTCCATTCCGGAGGCACCGCCGGTCGTCCCCACCTTCTACGAGCCGAGCGATGACATCGTCATGGGGACACCGCCGACGAGTTGTTCAACGAAAGGCATGAGAGGTAAGCTATCGGCGAATTATAGAACCGAAGATGGGAGGGGGTGCGGGTGTGAGGGGACATGGTAGCATGGATGGCATTGGGAGTGGGAATTGTGATGGCAGTGAGGAGTGATGCTCTATGTTTGACCCGTGAACCATATGCTCTATGTTTGATCTTTGTGTATCTTTAATTTGAATCATTTGGATCATATGTTATGTTTACTTCGAATCATTTGGGACTTGATATGATTGAATTTGAATTTGATTTACATTTCATAAATTTGAAATGATGTTTCATTATGCATGCATGTGCATCATTATGTCAATTATTATATTAATAGAATAGACATGCATATGCCATTTATAGGTAAGTTCAAGAATAAATACGAAAAGAAGATATTGTTGGGGTTATGAGTAAACAACTCACCTACAAACCGCAATAAAATTAGCCAAATAACCATTTATTGGGGGAGATTTCTTGAAAATGCTCTTGCTACCTGCAATGCCAAACAAAACAAAAAAACTTAGGCCCATAAAATCTAACATATATTGCGGAGTTTTTTTAATGATCTTGCTACCTTCAATGCTAGAAAAAGAAAAGTTGATGCCGATAAAATCTAAGATTTGCCGGGGAAGTTTAAAAAAGAAAAAACTCTGGCTACCTGCAATGCCAGAAAAGAAAAGTTGAGGCCCGTAAAAAATCTAACATTTATTGGGAAATAATTTATGGAAACTTCTTGAAAAAACCCTTACTAGCAAGTCAAGGAAAAAAAAAAGTGAGAAGAGAGGACGACATATTGAAGATTATGATGCTGCCCTTTTACCCCTACCAACCTTTTCCACTGGTACTTTATTTCTTTTTTTAGTTTTAATTTTTCCACACAATTTAACATTGATAAGCCTTAATATATTTCAACCGTTCTTGTTTTTTTACAAATGTTCCACATACATTTTTGGGAGGGAGAGATGTATGTTCTTTGTTATTGCGATGCCATAGAAAATAAATAGCTGGGGGAAAAGCATGACAAAGATATATATGATCATGCTCAAAAATTTAATTCGGCTCTTGGGAGCATATGCTCCCGCGCACCAAAAATATTTTTTAGAAATGTCAACAAAAATTGAAAAAAAAATCGCTCCTCCTATATATTATGTGTATTTGTTTTCTGATAAAATTACACATTATAAGGTGAATTTCTTCTAATCCCTTGTAATTTTGTTTATAGCCCTACAAAAAAAGGAAAATTATCTCTCTCCTGATTGCATGTATCTCCCCTCTTAGAAAATTGATTTACTTGCCACTAACCAACGAAATAGCCATGGATAATTTGGTCCTAAATCCACTATAATGTTGTGCCTTGGTCAGCGTGCCAAAATAATACACCTTACATAAAGGAACAAAGGGAGTAGATGGGTTCACTGTCACAGTCAAATGATATTTACAAGATTTTAGGGGAAAAGCTTAAGCTTTTTGACGTGTGCAAAATAAGTAAGAAGTCAAGCGTCAAATGTACACTTATTTTCTCTCTCTGATGGACCACCGCTATCCTTTTTCACATGAAAATTGTCAAGCTGGCTTGTTATAGTAACAAGAACATCTACACAAAAAAGTCAGAAATTTCAAATTTTATTTACAATTTATTTTGAATTTGTTGTTAATCCAACAGCATATGCACCCCAAAGCTGAAACGGCCATCCCACTCGTCATCTTGTTGTTTACTCTTGCCTGCTTTCTTCCAAACGTGCTAGTGCAATTAAGTTAGCACTTCTGGTTCCTAGTACTCCCTCTGTTTTTATTTACTCTGCATATTAGATTTGATTGAAGTCAACCTTCGTAAAATTTGATCAAGCTATAGAGAAAGTGTAAACATTTACCATAAAAATCTTTATGATATGAAGTACATTTATAATGAATCTAATGGTATTGATTTGTTATTGTATATATTATAATATTTTTTTATAAACTTTGTCAAACTTTACAAAGTTTGATTTTGATCAAAGCTAATACACGGACTAAATAAAAATGGAGGGAGTACCGGTGAATAACCTATGTTAATGAACCATGCACATGTTCTAACAGTCTACTCTGCACTCTGCACCGTCTGCCTTTCCTAGCCCACGGAACTACTCCCTCCGTAAACTAATATAAGAGCGTTTAGATTACTATTTTAATGATCTAAACACTCTTATATTAGTTTACAGAGGAAGTACTAGACGCTAGCTGCTGGTAAACTGCACGCGGTGGCCCTTGATTGTTTGCGGCTGTTCGTGCTGGAGTGAATGTACTCGGCCGGCTGTTAGACTATGTATATCTTCTGTACCTATATACGTATATGGTACATATTGTAACACAATCATTATATATAATAAGATAAGTCACCCCTAGAGGGTTGTGCTGGTTCCTCAAAACTTATTGTCTTACATGGTATCACGCTAGGTTACGATCGCTTCCGCTTCTAAACCCTAATACCCGTACCGCCGCCGCAGCCGCCGCCGCGCCACCGATCGCGCCGCCGCCATGTCGAGCGCCGCCACCACCGGTTCCACTGCTGCGGGCTTCCTCCCGGCCTCTCATGCGGCTCTGCTCAACCTCCCGCTCGATGTCGTCTCTGTTCCGGCTCCGATCGGGACAAGGAGCATCGGCTCCGTCTTCTCCACGCCGCCGGCGCCCTCGCTTGGGCGTGACCTCGTGGTCCACACCGCGGCGCCGCCGTCCGCTGCGGACTCCGCAGGCGTCGTCCCGCCGCTCCTGCCGCAAGCGGATCACACTGCCCCCCTGGCGGGGTTGGCGGCGTCCGCCCCGGCCGCAGGCCTTGCGGCGTCCGCACCGGCCGCGAGCTTTGCGGCGCCCGCCCTGGCTACGGTCCCGCCTCCTCCCGCATCGGCTTTGGTGCCTCCGGCTGCCTCCATGGTGTTTGCACCCCAGGCAGCCTCCTCGATGGGATTGTCTTCGCCGCCGCCGTTTCACTTCGGTCATCTCATCACCATCAAGCTCTTCGCCGACAACTACATCTTCTGGCGTGCGCAGGTTCTCCCGCTCTTGGGGAGTCACTACCTGCTAGGCTATGTCGACGGATCGCTTCCCTGCCCACCCGCGCTGGTAGACAGCGTGCACGGTCCGGTCTACAATCCGGCCCATCGCGTCTGGACGGGGCAGGACCAGGCGAACCTCTCCTCCATCCAGGGGTCGCTCTCGCCGGCAGTTGCCGGCCTTGTTGTCTTCGCGAAGACGTCTCATGAGGTCTGGACCATCCTTGAGCGCACCTTTGCAGCGCAGTCCCAGGCTCGTGTCTCTGCACTCCGTCGTCAACTTGGAGAGTGTCAGAAGCTTGACTCCACTGCCACTGAGTTCTACAACAAGGTCAAGGGCCTCACCGACACATTGGCCTCCATTGGACAGCCCCTCACCGACTCCGAGTTCAACTCGTTTATTGTCAATGGTCTTGATGAGGACTATGATGCCTTAGTCGAGATCATCAACGAGCGGGGCAACTCGACACCCATGCTGGCACACGAGGTTTTCTCTCGGCTCCTTCTCACTGAGCAACGGGTCGAGACTCGCCGCACCAGGGGCACTGGCTCCCTCTCGGCCAACGCCACCACCAAGGGTGGCCGCTCTTCTTCATCACCCCGGTCTCCCTTGGGGCTGCCACCGTCGCCCGCCTCGCCCCCCCCCCCCACCTACTGCGACCTTACCGGGGGCTGGCGGTCCACGTGTGTGTCAGCTTTGTGGCTGCGATGGGCACTGGGCCTCCAAGTGTCATAAGCGCTTCCAGCGAAGCTTCCTTGGTCTTGGCAATGACGGCAAAGATACACGCAACAATGCCCGTCAGGTCGCCATGGCTGATCGTCCCGCGCCGCAGAAGCAACAGGGACACATTCAGTCCTACTCCATCGATCCACACTGGTACATGGACTCTGGGGCGACAGAGTATCTAACCAGCGAGATGGGGAAGCTTCACACTCGTGAACCCTATCATGGCTCCGACAAGATCCACACCGCCAATGGAGCAGGTATGCACATCTCTCATATTGGTCAAGCATCTCTTCTCACTAGACATGCCAATAGGAGTCTTCAGCTTCGCAATATTCTTCGAGTTCCATCTGTGACCCGTAATCTTCTTTCAGTTCCTAAACTCACACGTGATAATAATGTGCTTTGTGAATTTCACCCTTTTGATCTTTTTATTAAGGATCGGGGCACGAGGGACATTCTTCTTAGTGGGCGGTTGTGCCAGGGCCTCTACCGTCTGGAGCATCCTGGTGTCGCTCGTGTTTTCAGTGGAGTTCGGGTCTCTCCGTCACAGTGGCATGCTCGTCTTGGTCACCCGGCCACACCTATTGTCCGTCATATTTTGCGTCGTCATGAGCTTCCTAGTTTGTCTAGTCATAAAGATGTAGCAGTGTGTGATGCTTGTCAGCAGGGGAAGAGTCATCAACTTCCTTTTTCGGAGTCCAGTCGTGAGGTGAAACATCCTTTAGAACTTGTGTTTTCAGATGTATGGGGTCCTTCTCAGACTTCTGTCAGTGGTCATAATTACTATATCAGTTTCGTTGATGCTTATAGTCGCTTTACCTGGCTTTACCTTATTAAACGCAAATCTGATGTGTTTGATATTTTTGTTCAGTTTCAAAAACATGTTGAACGTCTTCTCAAGCACAAAAATGTTCATGTCCAGTCAGACTGGGGGGGCGAGTATCGCAACCTCAACTCTTTCTTTCAGTCGCTTGGGATAGCTCATCGTTTAGCATGTCCACATACACATCAGCAGAATGGTTCAGTCGAACGTAAGCATCGTCATATTGTTGAAGCTGGTCTTACTCTTTTGGCCCATGCATCTGTTCCGTTTCGGTTTTGGAGTGATGCTTTCACCACTGCATGCTTTCTCATCAACCGTACTCCTACTCGTGTTTTAAACATGAAGACTCCCATTGAGGTTCTCCTTAATGAACAACCTGATTATACCTTTCTCAAGGTATTTGGGTGTGCTTGCTGGCCGCATCTTCGTCCATATAACAAGCGCAAGCTTGAGTTTCGTTCTAAGAAGTGTATTTTTCTTGGCTATAGCTCTCTTCATAAAGGTTACAAATGTCTTCATGTTCCCACTAATCGTGTCTATATATCTCGGGACATCGTGTTTGATGAGCATGTTTTTCCCTTTGCCAACCTTCCTGTGTCCACTATCGAACCACCATCCCTGCATTCATCCTCTGTTGCTTCTGACCAATTTGATGATGTTGCATACTCTCCTTTGCTGTTACCTAACCATGGTGCAGGAACCGGACGTGGAGCTCGTTTGGAGCTGTTGGAGGATTCACCATCATCATCGTCGTCTTCTGGTGGGCACGTCGATCGCCCTATGTTGCATGGCATCGATTCGCGTGCCCATGCATGGTCACCCGACGAGCCCGTCGCGCCGAGCATCTCCACTGCTCGGTCTGTTTCGCCAGCGGCCGCCGAGTCGCCCGCGGCTCGGCCCGTCACGCCGTCTTCGCCTGCGGCTCGGCCCGTCACGCCGTCTTCGCCCGCGACTCGGGTCCTCACGTCGCCTTCATCAGCGGATCGGCCCGCGACACCGGCCGCGCCATGGCCCACTATGCCGAGCTCGCCATCGGCCCGGTCTGTGATGCCGGAGTCGCCAGCTACTTCGTCTGCTCTGCCGGTTTCACCGGTGGGTCGGCCTTCTTCGCCAACCGAGTCCGAGGCTACCGTGACTGGCTCCTCGTCACCGGCTGACTCGTCAACGTCGCCGTCCTCCAGCCCGTTGCAGGCTGCTCCGTCGACCTCGGTGGTTCCTGTGTCCCGACCACATACACGCAGTCGCAGTGGCATTTTCAAACCTAAGGAACGTAAGGATGGTACGGTTGCTTGGTTGGCTGCTTGTTTGGCTGCTGCTGTTGCGGATCCATCTTCTGAGCCTCGCTCATATCAGGCTGCCCTGCGCATTCCACATTGGCGAGAGGCTATGGAGCAGGAGTTTCATGCTCTTCTTCGTAACAAGACATGGACTCTCGTTCCTCCACCACCACGGGTAAATGTTATTGACTCAAAATGGGTATTCAAAGTGAAGAAGCATTCGGATGGATCTATT
>NC_041385.1:67693220-67725913 GCF_002162155.2 Triticum dicoccoides
TTCGTCAACTTGATGTGCAGAATGCTTTTCTACATGGATTTTTGGAGGAAGAGGTTTATATGAAACAGCCGCCTGGTTTCTCTGATCCTGATCGTCCTGACTATATATGTCGTCTTTCCAAAGCACTATATGGTTTGAAGCAAGCTCCTCGTGCCTGGCATGCCCGCCTTGCCTCTGCCCTTCGTGCTCATGGGTTTGTGCCGTCTACTGCTGACACTTCGTTATTTCTTCTACAGAAGCCAGAAGTCACTATGTATCTTTTGGTATATGTCGATGATATTATCCTTGTCAGCTCTTCTCAGTATGCTGCTGATGCTCTTGTCTGCTCTCTTGGTGCTGATTTTGCGGTCAAAGATCTTGGGAAGCTTCACTACTTTCTTGGAGTTGAGGTCACTTCTCGTGCTACTGGTCTTGTCCTTACGCAGAAGAAGTACTCCTTGGAATTGTTACAGAGAGCTGGCATGCTGAAGTGCAAACCGACCACCACACCCATGTCGTCTACCGACAAGATAACAGCTGTTGATGGTGAGCTTTTGTCTCCTGCGGATGCCACAGAGTACAGGAGCATTGTTGGTGGACTTCAGTACTTGACGATCACGAGACCAGATATCTCTTATGCTGTTAACAGGGTTTGTCAGTATCTTCAGGCTCCCAGAGATACTCATTGGGCTGCTGTTAAACGCATTCTTCGTTATGTTCAGTTCACCCTGACATTTGGTATGCATATTCGGCCGACTTCCTCTCGGGTCCTTTCGGCCTTCTCTGATGCAGATTGGGCTGGTAGCCCAGATGACAGGCGATCCACGGGGGGTTATGCAGTATTCTTTGGCTCTAATTTGATCGCCTGGAGTGCTCGGAAACAGGCTACTGTGTCACGTAGCAGTACTCAAGCTGAGTACAAGACTGTGGCTAATGCTACTGCAGAGATTATTTGGGTGCAGTCTTTGCTTCAGGAGTTGGGTTTGTCTCAACCACAGCCTCCTATTCTTTGGTGTGATAACATCGGTGGTACATATCTTTATGCAAATCCAGTATTTCATGCCCGAATGAAACACATTGAAGTTGACTATCACTTTGTACGGGAACGTGTATCACAGAAGCAACTCCAGATCAAGTTTATCTCATCTAAGGATCAACTTGCAGACATCTTCACTAAGCCTTTACCGCTGCCACAGTTTGAGGCTTGTAGGCGCAATCTTACCCTTCTCAGTTCTTTAAAAAGTGGCTAAGATGGAGGGAGGGTGTTAGACTATGTATAGCTTCTGTACCTATGTACGTATATGGTACATATTGTAACACAACCATTATATATAATGAGATAAGCCACCCCTAGAGGGTTGTGCTGGTTCCCCAAAACTTATTGTCTTACACCGGCCGATCAGCTGATGCAACATCCGTCTCCATGGAACAAAAGATTTCACCACGGTGCTGGAGTACGTACGAACAATGGCGCGCGACACTGTTCCTCACTGACGGAAACCTTGCTGCTGCTCGCTAGTGATGATTAGTGAACAGTGACCGGCCGCCCTGACCGATTTCAAACGCAAAATTCAATATGTTTAGAATTCATATCAATTATGGTTCACCAAAATTGGGGTGTAGTTCAATAATCCTCGACGTTGGTGCTGTACCCGGAAGTCTAGTTGAGTTGAGTTGGTTGGAAAGTTGAAAGTTGGTACAGTGCTGCATCAGATTCCACATGCGCGATCCACCCGAGACTCACTGCTCTTCTTCGTCTCGCTCGCTTTCCCGGGGCAGTCAGTCAGTCAGTTACACTATAGCCAGCGCGTACGGCCGATCGAGCAGTGATGTTCATAAACCAACCAAGATCCATCCATGACATCCACCTCCAGCTCTGACCTCTGAGAACAACAGTGGTGCGTTGACACTGTTCCTCCCTGACTGAAAAGCTTCGCTGCCCGATCGCTAGTGATGAATAAGATGATTAGTGCACAGTCCAGTCCTGCCCCCGAAGCTAATGCCGCGGCACGACGTTTTTTGGTATCCTATGGTTTTCGGCACGTATATGTACGTACGGGCACTTGTTTGAGGATGTGGTGATGATTGGGATCTTGATGACTCCGTCGTCTCATGCCGGCCACCCCGTCCGTCCTTGCAACATGAGCTGTCCGAGTGGCCGGCCGGGCTCGGATCTTTGCTGCGGTGAAGTTAGTTAGGGAAAAGATGGAGTGAGCGAGTCAGTGAAAAGATAGTGGGAGGGACAGAGAGTGCCCAGTCATGCATGTCTCTTTTGCTTTCACTAACCGCAAATCTGCAATGTGTGCCACCGAAGCAAAGCTGAGGAAAGAGCACGGCAAAACGTGATCTTATATATGGTACTCTTTACTGCTCTTGCCATCGAAAGAAAGCTAGTAGTACTAAGTTACTTGTGATTCCTAGTACCAGCAGCAACAGGTAACTTTTCTTAGTTAGTTAATCAAGCACATGCTCTAATGGTGGGGGTCTAGACACTAGTACTGTTTGACATTTTCTGATGAAGCAAGTGCGTGCATGCATGCAACGATCAAGCACAAGCTTTCGGTGTGGATCAACATACAGCGGGGCGTCGTTATTAGCAGACGGAGGAGGAAGGGTAGGGTAGGGTAGATCCGTAGATGCATGCAAGGGGTCGAGAGGAAATGCAGAGCAACGGGTGGCTGGCCGGCGGGCGGCAATGTGCGTGGATCAGATCAGATCAGAACAGATCTCCTCGCTCGGTGCTTTTGTTTTGTGGAGCCAGCGCAGGGGACCATGCATGCAAGCCGGTGCAAGGACATGCGAGAGGATACAGAGGCATACCGGGTAGTACTACATGGGATGGAGGCCATGCATGTGGGTTGGGTTGGGTGGGGGGCCATTCCGTTCCGGCAACAGCAAACAATCATGGGTAGGGAACCTCGCCTCCACCTCCATCACCTCCACGATGATCCACAACTTATCCTCGCGCGATCGAATCTGGGTCACCTCCTTCTCATTTCTCACCTTTAATTCCACACAGCCATGCATGTTAGCTTAGTCAGTCACACTTAAGTTACTACTCCACCCGCATCCAGACTAAGCAAGTTGAAATACTACTATGTTACTACTGATCTACTGTAGCACTTAGAAACACTGATATTTTGTTGTGTATGCAGTTATATATGCCTGCGTCGAGTGCTTTCAGAACGTTCTATTCCTTTGCTCCTTCCATGCTGCTGCTCTTGGATCTTGTTAGATTATATTTACATGTGTATATTGTAACGTTGTATACCACCTCATTATATATATATATGTGATAGGCCACCCCTAGAGGGTTGTGCTGGTTCCCCCCAAAGCCTATTGTCTTACATGGTATCACGCTAGGTTACGTCCGCTTCCGCCTAAAAACCCTAAACTGCCGCCGCCGCCGCCACCACCACCGCCGCCGTCGCCCGACTGCTATGACGTCCGCCGCTGCGTCCGGCTCCACCGCCACCGGTTTTCTGCCGACCTCCCTCGCGGCACTTCTCTCGAGGCCGCTGGATGCCGCCTCCCTTCAGGCGCCGATCGGGACACGGAGCGTCGGCTCCCTCTTCGCGCTCCCGCCGGCTGCTACTTCGCCCGGGCAGGCGCTTGTGGCTCACACCACCGCCGCCCCGTCAACCGCGGCTGTCGCGCCCTCGGCCACTGCGCCGCTGGTGGCGGAGGACGTCGCGCTGGCAGGCTTCGCGGCGTCAACCGCGGCCATCGCGCCCTCTGTCACCGCACCGGCTGCCCCTCCGACTGTCTCCACGGTGTTCTCACCTCAGCCAGTCTCCTCGATGGGATCGCAGCCGCCGCCGCCGTTTCACTTCGGCCATCTCATCACCATCAAGTTGTCGTCGGACAATTACATCTTCTGGCGCGCGCAGGTTCTTCCGCTTCTTGGGAGTCACTACCTGCTTGGCTATGTCGACGGCTCTCTCCCTTGCCCTCCTGCGCTGGTTGACAGCGTGCATGGTCCGGTCTATAATCCGGCTCACCGTGTCTGGACAGGGCAGGATCAGGCGAACCTCTCCTCCATCCAGGGGTCGCTCTCTCCGGCCGTTGCTGGGCTTGTTGTCTTCGCCAAGACGTCCCACGAGGCATGGACTATTCTTGAGCGCTCGTTTGCGGCACAGTCGCAGGCTCGTGTATCTGGGCTCCGTCGCCAACTTGGGGAGTGTCAGAAGCTTGACTCCACCGCTACTGAGTTCTACAACAAAGTCAAGAGTCTCGCCGACACGCTGGCCTCCATTGGACAGCCCCTCACCGACTCCGAGTTCAACTCGTTTATTGTCAATGGTCTTGATGAGGAGTATGACGCCCTAGTCGAGATCATCAATGAGAGGGGCAACTCCACGCCCATGCCAGCACACGAGGTCTTTTCACGCCTCCTGCTTACTGAGCAACGAGTCGAGACGCGCCGATCCAGGGGCAACGGCGCCCTCGCGGCAAACGCCGCCACCAAGGATGGTCGCTCCTCTGCTTCATCCAGGGCTCCTTCGGGGCAGTCACCACCACCCGCCTCGGCCCCTCCTCCTACTGCGACGCTACCAGGGGCTGGCGGTCCCCGTGTGTGCCAGCTTTGTGGTCGCGATGGGCACTGGGCCTCGAAGTGTCACAAGCGCTTCCAGTGGGGTTTTCTTGGTCTTGGCAATGACGGGAAGGATACACGCAACTTTGCCCGCCAGGTCGCCATGGCTGATCGTCCGCCGCCGCAGAAGCCACAGGGACACACTCAGTCCTACTCCATTGATCCCCACTGGTACATGGACTCTGGGGCGACAGAGCACCTGACCAGTGAGATGGGGAAGCTTCACACTCGTGAACCCTACCATGGCTCCGACAAGATCCAGACCGCCAATGGAGCAGGTATGCACATCTCTCATATTGGTCAAGCATCACTTCTCACTAGACATGCCAATAGGAGTCTTCAACTTCGCAATGTTCTTCGAGTTCCATCTGTGACACGTAATCTTCTTTCAGTTCCTAAACTCACTCGTGATAATAATGTGCTTTGTGAATTTCATCCTTTTGATCTTTTTATTAAGGATCGGGGCACGAGGGACATTCTTCTTAGTGAGCGGCTCTGCCAAGGTCTCTATCGTCTGGAGCATCCTGGCGTCGCTCGCGTCTTCAGTGAAGTTCGGGTATCTCCGTCACAGTGGCATGCTCGTCTTGGTCACCCGGCCACACCTATTGTCCGGCATGTTTTGCGTCGTCATGAGCTTCCTAGTGTGTCTAGTAATAAAGATGTAGCAGTGTGTGATGCTTGTCAGCAGGGGAAGAGTCATCAACTTCCTTTTTCGGAGTCCAGTCGTGAGGTGAAACATCCTTTAGAACTTGTGTTTTCAGATGTATGGGGTCCTGCTCAGACTTCTGTTAGTGGTCATAATTATTATATCAGTTTTGTTGATGCTTACATCCGCTTTACCTGGCTTTATCTTATCAAACGTAAATCTGATGTGTTTGACATTTTTGTTCAGTTCCAAAAACATGTTGAACGCCTTCTCAAGCACAAAATTGTTCATGTTCAGTCGGACTGGGGTGGCGAGTATCGCAACCTCAACTCCTTCTTTCAGTCGCTTGGGATCACTCACCGTTTAGCATGTCCACATACACATCAGCAGAATGGTTCAGTAGAACGTAAGCATCGTCACATTGTTGAAGCTGGTCTGACTCTTTTGGCCCATGCATCTGTTCCGTTTCGTTTTTGGAGTGATGCTTTCACCACTGCATGTTTTCTCATCAATCGTACTCCCACTCGTGTTTTGAATATGAAGACTCCCATTGAAGTTCTCCTTAATGAACAACCGGACTACACCTTTCTCAAGGTGTTTGGGTGTGCTTGCTGGCCCCATCTCCGTCCATATAACAAGCGTAAGCTCGAGTTTCGTTCCAAGAAGTGTGTTTTAATTGGTTATAGCTCTCTTCATAAAGGATACAAATGTCTTCATGTTCCCACTAATCATGTCTACATCTCTCGGGATGTTGTGTTTGATGAGCATGTTTTCCCTTTGCCAAACTCCCTGTGTCCACTACCGAGCCACCTGTCATGCATTCATCCTCTGTTGCTTCTGACCAATTTGATGATGTTGCATATTCTCCTCTATTGTTGCCTAACCATGGTGCAGGCACTGGTCGTGGGGCTCGTTTGGAGATTCTGAAAGCGCCATCTTCCTCTTCGTCGCCATCGCCTTCATCCTCGGCACCTTCTGTTGTGCATGAGGAGCACATGGCGCCCCTGCATGGCCTCGGTTTCCATGCTCATGCACGGCCGATCGACGTCCTGGCCCGGTCGCCTCTGGCTTCTGGGCTGCCTTCGCCATCGTCACGCCCTGCAACCCCGCCGACTGGGCCGGCCTCCTCGGTCCCCGTCTCGCCCAGGGCGTCGGGGCAGTCATCACCAGGCCTGGCCTCGCCCGCCCCTGCCTCGCCCAGGGTGTCTGGGCCCTTCTCACCAGGGCCGGCCTCGCCTGCTCTCGCCTCGCCAAGGCCGTCTGGGTCGGTGTCACCGGAGCTGGCCTCGCCCACCCTCGGTTCGCCCATGGCCTCTGAGCCCCTGTCGTCGGGCCAGTCTTCGCCATGCAGCCCGGAGTCGTCTGTCCCGAGCTCGCCTGAGGTGATTCCTGCATCTCCGGCGACCGTCACGTCTCCGTCACCTTCGCCTCCGCCGGCTCCTGCTGCTGCTCTACGTCCACATACGCGCAGTCAGAGTGGCATTTTTCAGCCTAAGCAACGTCACGATGGCACAGTTGCTTGGTTAGCGGCGTGCATGTCTGCTGCTCTCGCAGATCCATCCTCTGAGCCACGCACGTATCAAGCTGCTATGCGCATTCCTCATTGGAGAGAGGCCATGGAGCAGGAGTATCAAGCGCTTCTTCGCAATCAGACATGGACTCTTGTTCCTCCACAATCACGGGTAAATGTCATTGATTCCAAATGGGTTTTCAAAGTGAAGAAGCATTATGATGGGTCCATTGAGCGCTATAAGGCTCGTCTGGTTGCTCGTGGTTTTCGACAGCGTTTTGGACTTGACTATGAAGACACCTTCAGTCCAGTGGTCAAGCCTACTACCATCAGACTTCTTCTCTCTCTGGCTGTTACTCGAGGTTGGTTTCTTCGTCAGCTTGATGTTCAAAATGCTTTTCTTCATGGTGTCTTGGCGGAGGAGGTTTACATGCGCCAGCCTCCGGGTTTCTCTGATCCGGATCGCCCTGATCATCTCTGTCGTCTGTCCAAGGCCATTTATGGTCTGAAGCAGGCTCCTCGTGCTTGGCATGCTCGTCTTGCAATGGCTCTTCGTGCTCATGGTTTTGCATCATCAACTGCTGACTCCTCATTGTTTCTTCTTCAAAGGCCTGAGGTTACTATGTACTTGTTGGTCTATGTAGATGATATCATTTTGGTCAGCTCCTCTCAGTCGGCTGCTACTGCGCTTGTTCGCTCACTTGGTGCTGATTTTGCGGTCAAGGACCTTGGGAAGCTTCATTACTTTCTTGGTGTGGAGGTTACTTCTCGTGCTGCTGGCCTTGTTATGACGCAGAAGAAGTACTCTCTGGATTTGTTGCAGCGAGCTGGGATGCTTAAGTGCAAACCGACGACTACACCCATGTCTACCACTGATAAGCTCAATGTTGTTGATGGTGTGCTTCTTTCTTCTTCTGATGCGACCGAGTACCGGAGTATTGTTGGTGGGCTCCAGTACTTGACGATCACGCGACCAGACATTTCCTATGCTGTTAACCGAGTCTGCCAGTATCTGCAGTCACCCCGTGACACTCATTGGTCTGCTGTTAAGCGGATTTTGCGCTATATTCGTTTCACGGTGGCTCATGGTTTGCATATTCGGCCGTCTGACTCTGGTTGTCTTTCAGCATATTCTGATGCAGACTGGGCTGGCAATCTGGATGACAGGCGATCCACGGGGGGTTATGCTGTCTTCTTTGGCTCTAACCTGATTGCCTGGAGTGCTCGGAAACAGGCTACTGTCTCGCGTAGCAGTACTGAGGCTGAGTATAAGGCTGTGGCCAATGCCACATCAGAGATTATCTGGGTACAGTCCTTGCTTCAGGAGTTAAGTATACCCCAATCACAGCCTCCTGTTCTTTGGTGTGATAACATCGGTGCTACATACCTTTCTGCAAATCCGGTATTCCATGCCCGAACGAAACACATTGAAGTTGACTATCACTTTGTGCGTGAACGTGTCTCTCAGAAGCAACTACAGATCAAGTTTATTTCTTCCAAGGATCAACTTGCTGACATCTTCACCAAGCCATTGCCTTTGCCACAGTTTGAGACTTGCAGGCGCAATCTTACCCTTCTAGATTCATTAGAAAGTGGCTAAGATTGAGGGAGGGTGTTAGACTGTATTTACATGTGTATATTGTAACATTGTATACCACCTCATTATATATATATGTGATAGGCCACCCCTAGAGGGTTGTGCTAGTTCCCCCCAAAGCCTATTGTCTTACAGATCTGATGGGTGGCCAAATAACCTTTTTCTTTGCTTCTACGGTGGTGACCCGCCACAGCCGCCAAGCCCGCGAGCAGCACCAGAAATGCAGGAGAATAAAATAATACGAAGAAGAGGCAGGATTTGACGCTGGAGTTGGGTCATGGTAGCGGTGGCGCAGCGGGATTGCGATGGAGGGGATAGGGTTTGTGTCCGATGAAAGAAAGCTGAAGCCGTAGATATAGGGCCGGAACGGTCGCTTTGCGGGTCGCCTGTAAAAGTTTTACGGGCTGGGTAAAATTTAGCGGACCTGTTCGGGCCGAAAAAGGCATCATCCGATAGAACGGTCAGAATTTTACAGGCCGACGAGGTTTTGCGGGATTTGCTAGACATGCTCTAGGTTAACTACCGCACGTATAATAGAAGTATCGGCAACCCAAAACCCGTCGGCTTGCCAAAGACTTTTTCTAACATAGTACAGACGTAGATGCTCATATATATGCACGAACACTCACCCTTATGAACGCACACACGCACACCCTATCCCTATGAGCACCTCTGAGAAACTGAGCCGGCACATTATCTTGAGATTGACGAAGTCGTGACAGACGTATTCGTAGTCGATGGGAACGTCTCCTTTCACTGAAGGGCTGAAATAAATCCAGGAAAATGCGAACATCAATGTCTAGTCTAGGACTTAAACCTTAGTGAGATGGGGATACCACTATCCTCCTAACCATCCAACCACATTTTTGTTCACAGCTTGCCAGAAACATTATTGTCCTCCAGGCTTTATCGGCAAGCCCGTGCATCCACCTTCCCTCTAAATGCCACTTAGGCCATAGGTGGCGGAAAGGGGGATCCTAGTGCTTCTACTTAAGCTAGTACTTTAGGCCAGAGTTTTTTTTCCTCAGGTGGTCGGATGACGACGCATCATCTTTGAGTTGCCCTTCCGAGCTCCCATTCATCATGGCGGAGTCGACGAAGCTTTGATGTAGATTCCCGTCGTCTCCTTGGTGTGACGAGGTAGGGTTTCACGCGTGCGTGTGCGATGATGAGATTTGGTGTTAAATAGTTCAAATTGGTTCGAGGGTTCAATGGTGACGACTACGGCTCTCTGGAGGGTCGATCCTTAGGGACACGTGCATTATGAGTTCTTGACTGTCATCGATAAGGTCAAAACGGGTACAATGGGGAAGTGGCGATAGCAACGTGTCGGCGACTCGTTCTGGCGGCGGCGGCGGTCGTTCGGTGGTGCAAAGTCCTTGATATAATTTTTATTATGTTTCAAGTGCTTTTGTTTCATTTATGAACCTTTACAAAAGATCTGAGTCTTTTCGCAATGTTTATAATTTTTAAATCTTAATGGCTATTGCCTTGGTTCTCTTTTGAGAAAAACTCGTGTGAGGGCATCTCCAACGATGCGGTCCCTCAATGCGCCGTTAAAGGTCCGGGCACTTTTCATCATCCATCGCGATCACCTAAATGTCCGCATGTCTGTTTTCCCCTAAACCGGAACCAAACTTGTAGGAGCTTTGCGGGGGACCTCCTATTCTGTGCAGTGTGCGCCGCAAAGACGCGAAAATACCTACCCCCGCACGCCCTTTTGGGTCGGCCCATATGTGGGGACGTCCCCTGTTTTTCTAATTGTGTGTTTTCTTTTTTTAAATAATTCAGGATTTCAAAAAAGTTTCAACTTCCAAAAAATGTGTTTTTTCTAAATCTCAAGAAATTATAAAATGTTCGTGAATGCAAAAACATGTTCATGATTTTGAAATATGTTTGGAAAATCATAAAATGTTCGCAGATTCAAAAATCTTTTTGATTTGAAAGAATCACATATTAATTTTTTTTAAAATATTAGTGAATTTGTAAAGGAAATATGAATTCAAAAAATATTCTTGATTTTAAAAAATCCATGAATAAAGGGATATGAAAAAAAATCAAAAAGAAGAAAGAAAAAAACGAATATTAGAAACGCAAAAACCTGAAAAAGTGTACGCAGCGAGGGAAATTGGTGGTGGTACGAGTTTGGCCGCTATTCGGCGACATACACCTTTTTTTGAGCAAATAGGGTACCCGTTTGCAGGAGTCCGGACACCATGTGAGAATTCGCTTGGCCTACTATTAGTTGTCCCGATTTTCGGATGTTTTCTTCGCTTCAACAAAAGCCAACCTGAGTCAAGTACGAATCTCAGGCGCCCGATTCTAGAAGCATGTGGTTGAAATTTGTGCTTGGCTAAGGAGTCGCCTGGCTGGCCTCCATCCAAACAACCCCTTGATGCTCTATTTGTGGGACACGATTGGACAACCGACTCATGTATCGTGTCCATGGTATGGTCTGCAGACAAATACATCGTATCGGTTTAGGGTCCGTCTTGAAGTTGTCCTAATATTCTTGTGCTGTTTTTTCTATATGAGTCTAGACATTTTGCCCACGCCAGCTCCGAGCGTAATTGGCATGATCATTCGCTGGTCATGACTTGTGCATGTTCAACGTTACGGCTGGTCAATATGGGTTGGTTTTAATGGTGTAAAGTGGCAGTGCACACTTCCTCCGTTTAAAATTACTTGTTAGAGAAGTTGATAAAAATGAACGTATCTAAAACTAAAATACATTTAAATATATCTATTTTTCCGACAACTATTTCGGGATGAAGACAGCATAAGTAAGTATATGCAACTACTTGGGCTGACCGCTGACTGGAGTAGATGGATGACTGGTTTGGCAAGTTAGTTACGAAGTACCCGCAATTAAAAAAGTTAGTTACGAAGTGAGTGTGGGCGTGGCATCATACATCTTGGATGATGAGCCGTAGGTACGCCCATTCATCGCGTGATAAGGTATGGTGAGGCAGGCATGGCTAGAGAATGCATGATACCATACCAACCGTACGTGGCCTTGCATGGGGCCAGGATGGGTCACGCATGCATGCATGATCGTCTCTTTATTTTTTTGAGGGATGCATGCGTGCGTGATGGGCGGCCCTGTCACGCGTCCAGTTGGAGCCTCCACGGCGGCCCTGACAGGCGTGTAACTAGCACCAAGCCCGGCCTGAAATATTGAGCAGCTGGCTGGTTCCCTTACTAGAGTGCGAAAGTGCTCTTGAGAGCTACATGCACCCTTTGCTACAGTAAATCAATAAATATATTTTAAAAGTTCAAAAAAATTGAAATTTTTTGACCACAAACATTGATGTCTTTTTCACATGCGTGCAAAATTTCATGACAAAATGACATTCGTGCAGGTCTCTGTTAAAAAAACAAAATCGATGCTGCTTCCCAAAACAGTTTTTTTCGAGCATGATTTTGTCTTTTTTGCCGAGGCCTCCACAAATGTCATTTCAGCATGAAAATGGGCACGCATGTGTAACACACATCAATGTTTGTTGCCAAAAAAAATCAGATCTTTTAATTCTTTTAATATTTTTTTTCGATTTTACTGCAGCAAAGGGTGCATGTGAGCTCGAGCTCACATACTCCATGTCTGCTAGAGTGCCCTATTCAGAAACCCTGCCATTTATCGTCTATCTCATGCCCGTACTGATTCCTGTTAGAAAATCGCTTACTAGAGTACCCGCGTTAGCAAAGTTGCTAGCGCCTCTCATGCGTTTTCTTTGTTTGCTCAACGGTTTTTCTTTTCTCCTACATTATAGTTTTTTTTCATTAGTTTTCTTTGGCTTTTTATTTCTTGGTTATACTTTTTTTATTTCTTGTTTTCACAGTATGGTTTGAATTTTTCGGAAACACATGAATATTTCTTTAAAATTTCATGTACATTTTTCAAATGGAATTAAACAGTTTTTTAACCCATGAGACATTTATTTACATTGTATAAATATTTTTTAAAATAGATGAACATTTCTGTGAATCCCATGATTTTAAAAATGGAGCGTATATTTTTAATGCGAGGAAACATTTTTCATATTATGCACATAATTTTTTACATTGTGTGAAATTTTTAAATTTAACCAACATTAAGAAACTCGTAAACACTTTTTTAAACTAAATTTACATTTTGTTTCTGATTGCATGAAACAATTTTCTTCAATTATGCAAACTTTATTTTAAAAGTCACATATATTTTTTAAAACGTATAACATTTTCTAGATGTACAAAATGCATGACTACCATTTTTCTTGTTCATGTTTAGCACTTTTCAAATGCATGATTAACATTTTTATTATTTTTATACTATGACTACTATTTTCTTATACATGTTTAGCATTTTTCAAATGCAAGATTAATATTTTCCGAAATTTTACGAAAAACCTTTTTAGTTAAATAGATTTAAATTATGAAAATATTTAAACAACAGTAAATATACAATAAAACAAGAAAAAATGTGAAGAAAAAATTGAAGAAAACAAGAAATGCACCACCAATTTCAGTATAATGCGGCCACGTGGTTATTGAGCCGGCCCAGCAACGGCTACTGTTGGCGACCCCCATTTGCCGACAAATCCTATTTGGCGTTTAGAGCGCCATATAAAGGTTAATCGGTATGACGTACACGTCCACCGTTTTTTGGGAACTTTTGTAGAAGGTGTCCTTCAGTTTTCTGGCTTAATTTGTTTGGCTTTTATTTTTCAGTAATTTGTCGTACTTTTTATTTTTTATTTTTGTTTGCATAATGACTTTTTCTTCAATTTTCGTTTTTATTTATCTTTTACATTTTTATTAATTCCTTTCTTTTCAGTTCAAATTTAACGATGTTTTTTTCCATTTTCTTATCTTTTTTCAAAATCGTGAAAAAATTCAACATTCGCTAACTTTTTCGAATTCCGATGAACAATTGCAAATTCACAAAAAAATAAAACCCACAAACATTTTATTTCAAACTTGTGATATCATTTTTTAATTCATGAACCTTTTGAAATATGTGAACTTATGTGACGTTCATGATTTTTTGTAATATATTGTTATCTTGTAAAATTCATGAACTTTAAAAAAATCCCCAAACATTTATGAAATTCAAGAACATTTTTGAAATAACTAAACATTTTAAAATTGTAGTAACATATTTTCCAAATACGAGATCATTAGTTGCTATCTTTCCCTTTCTGATTTTCTCGTTTTCAGTTGGTTTTATATTCGGGTTTTCAAAACTATGAATACTTTTTAATTTAAGAAGTTAATTTTCAAAAAAGTTTCAAATATTTTTTGGTAAACGTAAGGAGATTTTTGTGAAAACCTTTTTATTTTTATTAAAAAAGTCTGAATATTTTTAAGAGTTTTACCTTTTTATGAACATTCTTTAAAACTGTGATGAACAGTTTTAGTTTTATATTTGTTATGAAACCTGAATATTTACTACTTTTTAGGAACTAATACAAATTCCATGAACATGTTTTATAAATAAAAGAAAAACAATAAGTAAATAAAATCTAACAAAAAAGAAATAAAAAGTAATAAAAAAACTCGTGAAAACATGTACCAAAAATAGCCCCTAAAACGGAAATTAAAACCAA
This sequence comes from Triticum dicoccoides, assembly GCF_002162155.2. Classification (NCBI taxonomy): domain Eukaryota; kingdom Viridiplantae; phylum Streptophyta; class Magnoliopsida; order Poales; family Poaceae; genus Triticum; species Triticum dicoccoides. Next base: position 67,707,132 of record NC_041385.1, read on the forward strand.
ACGAATGAACCTGATAGATACGAAAACTATACCCAAATTTTTCAAAAAACCGTGAAATAAGTTAGCGCGCCTTAGGCCAGGCCAGTTATGCTCGGCCGACTGGTTCCATTGCAATAGCCTGACATATTGTCAGAACAAGCGAGGAATAGGGAAACTCGGGCGCCGCAGCCTCTATATCTCGCATTAAGCGAGACAAGAGGCAACTCTTGCGTCTAGCACTACAATATCGAGCCGGCAAGCATGGGTATGCTCGGTCAAGTGGTTCCAATGCAATAGCTCGACATCTTGTCAGAATGAGCGACGAAGAGGAAAAGCCGGGTACCGCAATGTCTGTAACTCGCATTAAGCGAGATGAGACGGAACTCTAGCGTCGAGCGGTAAAGTATCGATCCGGCCCACTGTGAGTGTGACGCATATTTTCAAAAAAAAAGTCCGAGTTAAAATTGTGCAAGCGGGAGATCGATCCAAGAATCGACTACTTGCTTCCAAGAGCTGCTAACAACTTTGCCAAACTCGACTTGTCGTACACTATGTAGAGCTCGGCGTACTAGAACGAAAATGAGTCCGGTTTTACCTTGATTACTTTAATTTCCTGTTTTACTTTTTTTTCTTTCTTCATCTCCATTTTTACTCGGTTTTCTCTCGTCCCCCCCCCCTTTTTTTATGTTTTTGTTTGGTTTTCTTATTTCTTCTCCAGTTTTGTTGTTTTTCTTTTTTTTTCTTTCACCATTTTTTATTTCTTTCTTGGGTTTCAATGCATTATTTCGTTTTTTCGTTCTTTCTGCATTTATTTCTTTGGTTTTATTTTTAATTTTCTTTTTTCCTTGTTTATTTTGTTTTTTTCCAGTTTTAATCATTATCCTTTTCATTGTTCTTTCGGTTTTTTATTCTACATTTTTTATTTGTCAAAAATATTTTTGTAATACATTTTTAGCATTTTTCTAATACAAATTTAATTTTTTTAATACATGGTCAACAGTTTTTCTATACATAGTTTTAATAATTAAATTCAGAAGCTTGATTAACATTTTTAAAATACAAGAAAAATATTTTTCGAATGCATTGACAACATTTTCTCAAATATTCATCATTTTTAATACATGGTCAAAAAAGTTTCTATACACGTTTATTATTTCCAAATGCTTGATTAACCTTTTGTGAAAAAATTCAGCATTTTTTGAAATGCTTGATTAACATTTTTGTATACATGATAAAAAGCTGGTCACTTTTTAATAAAAGATCAACATTTTTTCTATATATTAAATATTTTGCAAATGCTTTGTTCAAATGTTTTTCAAATGCTTGATAATCATTTCTTTTAAGGCATGATCAATTTTTTAATACATTTTGCATATACATGAAAATTATTTTCGCCATACACATTTAGCATTATTCAAATTCTTGGTGGACATTTTTCAAATAAATTTTATAGAGCATTTTTTTTGTAAAAAATGTATTTAGTTTATTTTAAGGTATGAACGAAAGTAAAAAAAGTAAAGCAAAAAAGAATACAGAAAACATAAGATAAAAACCAATAAGGAGGCTGTACCCTCGCGCATGGCTGGCCGGCCCATCTAGAGCTGCCCCAACGCGACGCTTCCCGCTGTCTCGCTTAGAGCTGGACATAGGGTTGCCTCAAAAAAAAAAAAAAAAGCTGGACATAGGGGCTATGTCTCGTAGAAGCCGCCAGCCTAAATGGGGCACCCAGGACGTGCGAGGCCACTGCCTCTTTTTTTGTTTGTTTGAGCTACTGTTTTCGGAAATTGTCTTTGGAGCTCGGCTTCCATGGAGGCCTTCAAATTCAAAATTCAAATATCATGAAATTTCATATTTTTACATTTCAAGAAATTCTGAAAAAATACAGATATACATGAAGGCATAACACACATATGTATAATTTTTCAGGGCAAAATACGTTGAAACGAGGGCTGTGCAAAAAAGACAAATCTGAGGCTTTTTAACACAAGATACTATTCATCCTCCCAGACCAAGAATTTGTCTTTTTTGTACATGTCACATTTCAATGTATTTCATCCTGAATTTTTACACACATACACATAACATCCTTGTTTACTTGCACAATTTTTTTTACATATATTTAAACAAAAATAAATTAATTTTGAATTTTTCAAAAAAAAGGCCTCCATGGAGGCCGAGAGCCAAACGTCGGTTCTTTATTGTTTTCCCTTTTTACTTTATAATTTTTTATACTTGCATAGTATTTCAATATATATATTATAATTTTTTTTTCAAAATATTGAGGAAAATCATAATAATGTATTTGAAAAATGGTAAATGTGTATAGCAAAAATGTTGACCATGCACACGAAAATGTATACAAGAAAATAGAACGTGTGTGAAAAAATTGATCATGTATTTAAAATATATTAATCTAGCATTTAAAAAACAATTAAACAAGTATTGAATGTGTATATAAAAAATGCTGACAATGTATATAAAAAATGTTGAATGTGTATATAAAAAATGCTGACAATGTATTCCTCCGGAGACACCTGTAGAGCACCTTTATAATCATCCATTTATGTTGTGACGTTTGGTAGCATACAAAGTGTTCTTCCGGTATTCGGGATTTGCATAATCTCATAGTCTGAGGAACTTGTATATGTCACGAAGAAAGCAGTAGCAATAAAACTTACACGATCATAATGCTAATCTAATGGATGGGTCATGTCCATCATATCATTCTCCTAATGATGTGATCCCGTTCATCAAATGACAACACATGTCTATGTTTAGGAAACATAACCATCTTTGATTAACGAGCTAGTCAAGTAGAAGCATACTAGGGACTATATGTTTTGTCTATGTATTCACATATGTACTAAGTTCCCGGTTATATAATTTTAGCATGAATAATAAACATTTATTATGAATTAAGGAAATAAATAATAACTTTATTATTGCCTCTAGGGCATATTTCCTTCACCCTCAATGCAACCGTAAGCAGTTGCGTTATAATCACATGGCAGTCATGAGCCTTTAGGTTCTGGAACTTTTTCTTTGGCATATTTATTATTTCCTTTATATTCGACGAGAAGCCAGACGGGACCTTCATACTGAGTAGGCATTTAAAGAAGATTTCCTTCTATTCTTTACTAAGAGCGTAGCTGGCAGGACCTTCATACTGCTTTGGAGGCATCCCGTCTTTTTCGTGCACACGTTGCTGGTCCTCCCGTGCCTCCGGTGTATCTTTTGTCTTCCCATATGCGCCCAAAAAGCCTAGCAGGTTCACGCAAAGATGCTTCGTCACGTGCATCACATCGATTGAAGAGCGGACCTCTAGGTCTTTCCAGTAGGGTAGGTCCCAAAATATAGATTTCTTCTTCCACATGGGTGCGCGTCCGTCAGCATCATTCAGAACAAATAGTCCGCCGGGACCCTTTCCGAAGATTACTTGTAAATCATTGACCATAGCAAGTATGTGATCACCGGTACGAATGGCGGGTTTCTTCCGGTGATCTGCCTCGCCTTTGAATTGCTTGCCTTTCTTTCGACATTGATGGTTGGTCGGAAGAAATCGACGATGCCCAGGTACACATTCTTCTTGCATTTGTCCAGGTATATACTTTTGGTGTCATCTAAACAGTGCGTGCATGCATGGTATCCCTTGTTTGTCTGTCCTGAAAGGTTATTGAGAGCAGGCCAAGCATTGATGGTTACAAACAGCAACACATGTAGGTCAAATTCTTGCTGTTTGTGCTCATCCCACACACGTACACTGTTTCCATTCCATAGTTGTAAAAGTTCTTCAACTAATGGCCTTAGGTACACATCAATGTCGTTGCTGGGTTACTTAGGCCCTTGGATGAGAACTGGCATCATAATGAACTTCCACTTCATGCACAACCAAGAAGGAAGGTTATAGATACATAGAGTCACATGCCAGGTGCTGTGATTGCTGCTCTGCTCCCCAAAAGGATTAATGTCATCCGCGCTTAAACCAAACCATATGTTCCTTGTGTCACCTGCAAAGTCCTCCCAGTACTTTCTCTCGATTTTTCTCCACTTCGACCCGTCAGCGGGTGGTCTCAACTTCCCGTCTTTCTTACGGTCCTCTCTGTGCCATTGCATAACTTGGCATGCTCTTTGTTTCTGAACAGACGTTTCAACCGTTGTATTATAGGAGCATACCACATCACCTCGGCAGGAACCCTCTTCCTGGGGCGCTCGCTGTCAACATCACCAGGGTCATCTCGTCTGATCTTATACCGCAATGCACCGTATACCGGACATGCGTTCAAATCCTCGTACGCACCACGGTAGAGGATGCAGTCATTAGGGCATGCATGTATCTTTTGCACCTCCAATCCTAAAGGGCATACAACCTTCTTTGCTGCTATGTACTGTCGGGCAATTCGTTGTCCATTGGAAGCTTCTTATTCAATATTTTCAGTAGCTTCTCAAATCTTTTGTTAGGTACACCATTCTTTGCCTTCCACTGCAGCAATTCCAGTGTGGTACCGAGCTTTGTGTTGTCATCTTCGCAATTGGGGTACAACCCTTTTTTTGTGATCCTCTAACATGCGATCGAACTTCAGCTTCTCCTTTACACTTTTGCACTGTCTCTTTGCATCAACAATGACTCGGCAAAGATCATCATCGGGCACATCGTCTGGTTCCTCTTGATCTTCAGCTTCCCTCGCTGCAGCATCACCGTATTCAGGGGGCACATAGTTGTCATCATCCTCTTCTTCTTCGCTTTCTTCCATCATAACCCCTGTTTCTCTGTGCTTGGTCCAAACATTATAGTGTGGCATGAAACCCTTATAAAGCAGGTGGCTGTGAAGGATTTTTCGGTCAGAGTAAGACTTTGTATTCCCACATATAGGGCATGGACAACACAAAAAACCATTCTGCTTGTTTGCCTCAGCCACTTTGAGAAAATTATGCACACCCTTAATGTACTCGGAGGTGCGTATGTCATCGTACATCCATTGCCGGTTCATCTGCGTGCATTATATATAATTAAGTGTGTCAAAAACCATTACAGAACATCATAAATATAGAAGTGACCAAATTAATAGAAGTTCATCATCACATTAAAACCAATATACATACATAGTTCTCATTGAACAACATATAGCTCTCCAGAGCATCTAATTAAACCATACATTGAAACTATCTAAAACATTTCAATGCAACAACAAATACGATCACAATCGCAACTAAGGTAACAATTGATCCAACGGCATAATGACACCAAGCCTTAGTATGAATGTCATATTTTCTAGTCTTTCTAATCTTCAAGCGTATTGTATCCATCTTGATCTTGTGATCATCGACGACATCCGCAACATGCAACTCCAATATCATCTTCTCCTCCTCAATTTTTTTCAATTTTTCCTTCAAGTAATTGTTTTCTTCTTCAACTAAATTTAACCTCTCGACAATAGGGTCGGTTGGAATTTCCGGTTCACATACCTCCTAGAAAAAAAATCTATGTCACGTTGCTCGACATAATTGTCATAAACACTAAATGAAACTAATAGTTATAAAACATAATAAATATGCCACATCCGAATCATAGACAGGATGAGGGCCAACGGAGACGGATACCAAAACCATCGCACTATATAACAATAATAAGTAAGAAAACTACACAATTATCTATCTAACTCATACAAGTAAGAACTTTTTTGTTTTAGAAAGAAGATAAGAACAATAGGCTCACCATGGTGGTACCGGCGACGAGATCGGCATGGGTGATCGACGGCGGTGAGGACGGAGACGGGACAGGACGGACAGCCTAACCTAGACAAATCTTGAGGAAAATGGAGCTTGGACAAGGAGCTTCGGAAGGAGAAAGCTTAAGTGTGGCTCGGGCATTTCATCGAACATCTCATGTGCTTAGGAGGTGAGCTAGAGCACAACACACATCTCACACACCTCTCCTAAAAAGAGCAGAGCACTCCACTGCTCTGCTTGCGGGCAAGAGGTATATATAGGCATCTCATTGGTCCCGATTCATGGCTGGAACGGGACTAAAGGACAACCATTGGTCCCGGTTCAAGCCACCAACCGTGACCAATGGTGGTGGGCCAGGAGCGAGGCACATTGGTCCCGGTTCATGCCTGGAACCGGGACCAAAGGGGCCAGACGAACCGAGACCATTGCCCCACGAGGCCCGGCCACCCCCTGGCCTCACGAACCGGGACCTATGCCCCCATGGGTCCCAGTTCATGAGTGAACCGGGATTAATGGGCTTTCCCTGCTTGGACCAAAGCCCTATTTTCTACTAGTGAATCTATGCTCCAAATATCCTTCTTCTTAAAAACCTAATGAAATCCACCCTCCAAGCTTTGACTTTTGTTCATCCCCGAGCAAATATTGCATCTGCGAGGACATGGTCTTCATGTTCATTGACGGCCTCCAAACCTATTGCATTACGAAGCAATCTCCGTAGAGATGAGCGATAGTCTCATCAGATGCCATGCAAAGGCGGTACATCGGATTATGCGGCCTTCCATGAATTGCGAAGTTTTCGGTCATGAGGATTCTTCCACGCAGGACAAGCCAGGCAAAAAGCTTGCATTTTGGGGATGGCCTGAGCTTTCCAACCATTAGTAGATATCGATTTCAGGGATTTCTTTGGCTTTCAAAAAAATCCGAGGAGAAGGGAGGGCTTCCGATTTTATCTGTTTTTTGATATATTTTTATTCTTGTTTTTTCCTATTTTCGTTTCTTTCCCAAGCAGCGGATAACATGCATTGAGATCTAACAGTTAAGCTGAAGACTTTCTCTTGTTTCCTCACCTAACCCTAGGCGGTTAGGGAAAACTCTCCCCTCTAGGCTTCGCCAGCAAGCCCGTGAATTTGCCTCCCCTCTTCCTGCCGCTCTGGTAGCCAATGGCTCGGAGGGGAATCACGGTGCCTCTGCTTCGGTAAGTAGTTTATGTTAGGGTTTGTTAGTCCTCGCAGGCGCGACGCTCGGACGGATGGCGACCTTCTTATTTGAGTTTGTCTTCCGGGCTCCGATTCTCCTCAAGTTTGTTCGTCTGGATGTAGTCGACGAAGCTCAGGCGCAACTTCCTGTCATCTCCTTGGGGCAGTGATGTTAGGGTTTCTCGTCATGTGGCGAGATTTGATGTCAGGTATTTTAGATGTATGCAAGGGTTCAAAGGTGACAAATACAGCTCCATGGCACTGGTCCTTAGGGGCATATGTGCACGAAGACTTCCCGGCTGTCATCGACAAGGTCAAGCCGGCTCAGATAGGGGAGCGACAACAACATCGTGTCAGAGTCTCGTTCTGGCGGTAGTAGTGGTTGTTTGGTGATCTCGGAATCTCGATATAATTTTTGTTATATTTAAGATGCTTTGTACTTTTTGATGAACTTTTATAATAGATCTGATCATTTTTGCAAAAATAAGCGGATGACATGCACTAGCCACGATCGAGCTAAGTTGCAACCCCAAAATAAATAAGTGAAGACTTAAGCTTCCATTCTTAGAATCATTATGTTCTTATTTTGTTTCATTCTTAGATTAATCAAACCAATACTACTTTAATTCATCCTACAGTTAATAATTGATGCTTACGGTGTGGAAGACCCTATAGTCATTGAAGCGTAACAAATACACTAGCAGTCACCCTAATTCATACATCTAACTGAGGTGTCATAATGTCACAATACTATCATCCATCATAAAATTTCACTCATCATCGGATAGGTGATTCTTTCCATACTCCTAAGGAGCTACTCCCTTCTATCCAATAATGTATCTACAACAATCTAAGACAAGTAATATGGATCAGAAGGAGTAACAAAATAATTTATTATGCAGCCTAATTAAACTCATGGGAACTGAAACATGCAAAAGCAGTACTCCATAATCCCTTCTAGTTATTGGTACCGCTTGACTTTTCCGAAGCAAGGGTGCCACCGCGGGTGAGGGCAAGGCGGGGGAGCTTGTTGGTCTTCCCGAGATATGCAGCCCTTGCTCACGCGCAGGGTCTCCTCCAGTTAAACATGAACCATGTCACTGGCATCTATTTTTAACATGAACGTCATGATTCTACATATGACTGTTTTTTCAGTTCTAGTGTTCTACCAAGACGTACGTGCTGTGTGTTTATATGCAGGTACGCAGAGTCGCAGACCCTTTGCTGATCGTCTGAGTCTGAATTGCCCGACCTTATCTGAACTCCGAAGCAAGCCAACTTGCCGGAGACAACGGCAATTGTGGTCTTGTGAGCACATATTGTGAGACTCCACCACCACGCGATCTTTATCTATCTGTTAACTGGAATCTGGACGGTTGTTTCCTTTTCTAGAAGGATGATTTGTGCAGGCTGACCTAATTAGTTTCAACAAAAAACGCCCCAGAAAGAAGAATTGTCTGACTGGGCTGGCAATTCTACTGTGACACATTGAATCCTCAACATTTATTTTCTATGATGGCAGAGCAGTATTCACTTTTTGTGAGGGAGAGCATTCTCAAAGTCTTGCCTTACGAGTTTGTTTCAAAAAAATTAATAGACTGTTTTGATATGTTTGTCTCAAAAAAATCCAGTTGCGGACTGGCAGAGCTGTTTCGATATGTTTGTAATTATAATAGATTATTTTTTCCCTACAGTTTTTTATTTTATTTTTCAAGAAGTTATTTAGCTCTATTATACCTTTTTCGCGGAAAATCAGATCTATTATAAAGTTTATCGGAATTACAAAACATCTCAAACATAACAAAAATTACATCGACAGTCTGAGACCACTGAGCGACCATTATTGCTGCCAGAACAAGCCGTCGACACGTCGCTGTCGTCACTCCCTTACCGGAGCTGGCTTGACATTGTCGCTGACAGCCAGGAAGTCTTTGTGAACGTGCCCAACCCCCAAGTATATTGAAACAACCAAGCAAAAATGCTTTCTCTGTAGCATCTCCCTAGTATTTAGCTTGTCTTGAAGGAGTACCCTAGAGAGGCCCCTCTCAGGTAACTGTAAATGAGTGTAAAGCTTGCTCAGAGAGAGGTAGATCCGTAGATGACACAAGTGAACCTAGCTAGGGAGCATTCTGCACTGCAATCTGATAATATACCCGAACAAGGCGTCGCAGCGGCCGGGCTCCAGCTCGTTTTACCAAAGAAAAATCAGAATGTACTGAAAAGTTTCAAAAAATATCAGAAAAAATTATACAAATACATATGACTGTTCGACAAGTATGTAAAAAGTTTCATCAGGTAATTCGATCATTTGCATGCTACACCAAAAATATAAATATCTGGCCCAAAAACAACAAAGATAAAGCCCATTTTTATCTGTGTATTTATCTTTTTTGTATATACATTACATGTGAACATATATGTTCATGAAATTATATATGTGTATACTACAAATATACATCTATGTATATATCTTTTTTCAGATTTTTTTCAACATGTGGAAATAATATTTTCGCTGAAAAAAATAAAGAGCTCTGTGGAGCTCGGCCTTTGCTATGCTTTTTCATGATGTACCCTCCCTTTACCGAAAAAGGGTTTCCCCCGCTTTGTATTCCAAAGCAACCAACACCGATACAAGGATCGTTGGGGCGAGCAGCACATCAGGCTAATTATCCTTTTGCCCTCAGTGGTGTCCATGTGCTCAGTTTTGCCCTCAGATGCGAATTGTGCTCAGTTTTGCCCCTAGTCCGTGCGCACCGACTCGTTCCGTGAACTCTGCCGTCTCCGTCAGGTCAACCTTTTGACTCGGCCCTTACAGGTGGGGCCAGGCGGCAGAAACGGCCAATTTTATTCAGACCGTTGCACGCGTGGCTTGTGGGACCCAGCAAAGAGCCGTTGAGCAGAGAGCCGTTGACGGGTGTGCTATATAAGCGGGCGACAGCGGCGGTGACCACGGCGACAGAGAGCACGGCGGTGACCACGGCGAGAGAGAGAGCACGGCGGCGGGAAGCTAGCTGTGGAGGGCGCGGCGGTGGGAAGCTAGCAGTGGAGGGCGCGGCGGCGTTGAGATCCCCTTCGGCTCCGAGCTCCATGTCTTCCTCAAGATCCCGCGCCACCTCGCGGATGCAGAGCCGGGCGCGTGTGGACATGCCTGTCTTCGTCTGTCCGCGGTGCCGGGCGGGCGTTGATCGAAGGGTTTCTCAGACACCGAGGAACCAGAATCGTCCGTTCTACGTGTGCAGCGAGAATGGGGTAAGAATCGGGGCAATTGCACCATTTTCGTCATCGGGATGTTTGAGCAATGGGTTGATCTGTTTGGTGTTCATGCAGGTGACATGCTTCTTTCTTTGGGTCGATGCTCTGGCCAAGACTCTGATGAATGAACTGCAAGAAGAGCATGAAGAATGGTTGCGCATGCTGCCACGAACGGCAGTGGCCACACCACGAGCTCCGGAAGAAGAGATGGATGGCGAAGCACGCACTGACAGAGAGCTAGCTATTGAGCTTAGGATGTTGAAGAAGAAGGTTAGGAAGCTTGAAGATCAAGCACTACCAATACCCATTTGCAAATACTTTTGGGCATTTGTAGGTATAGTAATCACACTGGTTGTAATGTTGAAAATGTATGGAAAGTCATGAACTATGAAGGAATTTGTAATCTTGAAATTGTTTGAGAAATTCACCTAGTTTAAGGGCCTATTCGGAGGCTCCCCAGCTTCTCAAAACTCCAAAAAACCAGCTTCTACTCCTCGCTTCTCCTCGCTTCTAGCTTCAGCTAGCGATCCCAGGAGCGTTCGGCTCAATGTGTAGCTTCTCCCGTTGCTGCAACCCAGTTGGGAGGGGATGTGGCCTGTTAGGCGTATGTTGGGCCGGCTGGACGCGGCCCAATTAGCTGGGTACCGGTTCGAGCGAGACTAGCGTAACGCTTCGATCGATCCTTTTTCTATTCGACGAGGGGATGCAGCGAAGCGTTTTCTTTAGCGGTGGCAGTTCGCTGTAAATTGAGCGAACTCCACGCTTCACGTTTAGGTGGAGCTGGGCCGGTCGTGCTTCCGATTTTTACACTACGGGATCGATCAGCTTCGTGAATTCAGCTTCTTGGGCTACAACCGTTCTGGACAAATTCATTTGTGAAGTTTTGGAAGCGTGGAGTTGGAGGACATCAGAACATGCCCTAAATGTTGGTTAAAGTTGTTTAAATGTTGAAACAAAAAGAGAAGAAGTGACCAACATTTAAATATGTTGGAAAAAAAGAGAAGAAATTAGGAATTCAGAAACTTTTGATCAATGAAATGCAGCTCTCTGCTCTGCCTTTCTGTCCAAAAAAAAGGTTGCTCTTGGGCCAAATTCAGAGCGTAGAGCCAAGTGCAGGCTAGACTAATGGGCCAACTGCATCCAATTAGGCCCATTCAGGGGTTTTCTTGCGTATTTTTCTGTTTTCTATTCTGATTTAATTTAGTCAGTAAATCATAATGCTGAAACTTTTTGTGGAAGCTAATTGAATTATTCCGGAGCCAAACAATTAAGGTTAGAATTTTTTTGGAGCTGTTAATTAATCCAATTCAAATACACCGTGATTTAAATCAAAGACCAAAATGTCATGGAAAATGTGCCTCAGCTCTGGTAGAGGTTTATGCCAGGTGCCAAAATAAATGAACATTTTTAAGGGCATTACATTGAGAAAAACATAATATGTCTACAAAAATGAAGGGTGGAAAATGCACAAAAAATTGGTGCAGCTGGGAACTCGAACCCAGGACCGCGTGGGTTTGTGGTGTTTAGGGCTGCGCTGGTAACCGCTAGGACAGATGGCAAGACTTTGACATGGGTAGGGAAGGAAGGTATACATAGTGAGACTGTGAATTTTTCTTAAAAAAAATAGTGAGACCGTGAATGTTTGCACACGCGTGAGAGTGATTTTCCTTTGTTTTGCACTTAAATTTTGGAGGGTTGAAAGGTTGAAAATGTATGTTGCACTACCACATGATTTTGGTCAGAGTGGCACTTGGTTTAGGGTTAGAGTGGCACTTGGTTTAGGATTTAAAGGGAATAAATTTGCATGTTAGTTCATGACTTTTTGTTTGAATGAAACAGAGGGCTTCTCACCCCCTCCGAAAACCACAAGTTCTCGAACTTCATGACTTGTTTAGGGAAGAAATGATAAGTTTGGGCATGGACATTTTTTAACACACATAATAAGATGGAACACACCGTACCATTACAATAACTTAGATAAGTTAAAGGACAGTTCACGGACACATGACGAAACATGACACGACACGACACGACATAGAAAAGCAACAAAATAAAAAACCAAACATGACGAGCTTGACTCCGGGCTTGAACATCTTCATCTTGACCTCCTTCTTCCACCTTGGCCGCGCGCGCCCCTTCAACACCGTCTTCATCTTCACACCTCCTCCTCGTCGTCGTAGGGAAGGGAGTGCATCTGGCCTGGAGTGGGGAAGATGCGCTCGTAGTTGGTGTAGATGTTGTAGCTGGTGAAGAAGATGGCCTCGCAGCCGCACCAAAAGACTTGGCCGAGGAGCTCGCACGCGTCAAATGGGTTGGTGAAGGTGACCGTGAGCAGTAGGAGGATGCCGCCGCGGTCACGAACCTCGTTGAGGGTGAACATCCTCGGCGAGCCCCGTGGGAGGTGGGCATAGCCGGCTTTGAGGAAGGCGCGGGTGAGTTCGACGGAACCCCTCCACCTTGAAATAGCCCACACACGGAGCTCCCTCTCCATGAGCACGCCCGGTGGGTAGCGCAGCTCCGGCACCACAGGCGGTCGGCTGAAGGTCGGCCCGTTGAACTGCATCTTCTTCACTTGGTCTCGCTTGGGGAGGGCTCGGTCGCTTGGGTGTTTGAAGTTGGAGAGGATCGGATCTGGCTTGTGGGTGGGAGAGGAAGAGAGGCACCCATTTATAGGCCTGTGGGTGGGAGAGGAAGAGAGAAAGGATGAGAATGGTGCGTGTGTGAATCCGGACGCGTGTGTGTATCCGTTACGTTTTGCACACTTAAATTTTTGCACGAAAACGATGCATCTTTGACCGGGCAGTGCATGTGAATCGCTGCCCTGAACCACTTCCCTGAACCACCTAGCTCGCCTCGCTAGCCTAGCTCGCCTAGCGCGCCTCGCTCGCCTCACTCGCATGCATGCATGTCGCCGCCTCCCGCGCATGCGCAAACCCACGTAGCCGCCTCCATGCATGCAAGGCCTGGAAAGGCTGAGACGGGCTATTTACTGTGGCCTCAGGCCCAGACAACGAGACGGCCCAACGGTCCATCTAGCGCGCCCGATATTTGTTAAAAAAACAATCTCCCAGCCAATCAGATTGCATCTCGCGGATCGCCCCCCTCCTCCCCGCAGATTCCTTCTAGAAGGGTTAGATCGACGGCCCTTGATCGCCGCTAGGGTTAGATGAACGGTCCTTATTCAGCGCTAGGGTTAGCGGGGTTTGGGAGGGGTTTGGAGCAGTCAAAGCTATGTTTGACCAGATTTCAAATGAGCATAATAAATTAAATAAAAATCAGAAAAATGAAAAACCTGCGCACATAGTCTTCTTATGTCATATACTAATGATTTAAGTTGATAAACAAGCTTTACATACATTTAAATGATAAGTTCATGTGTATTGTATGATATCTCGAGTATCTCAAACTCTCTTGTATGAAGTGAAGAGAAGTGTTTTGGGGAAATGAACATGAAAATTTCAAAGAACTCACCACAGCTTCATTTTGGAGTGACTAAGAAGGATCCAGGCTTAGTTTTTCATTTTGATGTTTTACACTTGTTTAAATCTTGGTCAAAGTTAAGTTTGACCAGAATTCAAATGAGCAAAACAAATTAAAAAAAAATCAAAAAATGGAAAAACTAGCGCACATAGTCTGTACATATAGAATATATGTGTAGGAAAGTTATTTGGCTGATTTAGATAAGGTCGAAAAAAACCTTGCTTAGAAATGAGGCCGTTTACCCTACCTTTGGCCCCCTCTTTTTAGCACATTTTTCATGAAAATTTCAAAAACCTCACCACAACTTCATTTTGGATTGACTAAGAAGTATCCAGGCTTAGTTTTTCATTTTGATGTTTTAGACTTGCTTAAATCTTGGTCAAAGTTAGGTTTGACCAGAATTTAAATGAGCAAAACAAAATTCAAAAAAATCAAAAAAAGGAAAAACCATGTGATCATTCAAACATCATCCAACAAATATTTAAACATCATGTCAAACATACTTCTAACATAGGTCCAACATCATCCAACAGAAATACAACATGTCAGTGATAAATGTTTCATAATACAACATCATTCCTTATTCATAATGTTTCATAATTGTTCATAGATAGCGTTGGGGCTTCTGTCTGTTCCTTGAGCTTCTTGCCATCACTTTGCTCCTCGTGCACCTTGTGCTCATTGTTTCTTCTCTTCTTCTCTTGGTTGTCGGTACCTTGCGCGTCTTCTTCAAACCTACCATAGAGCTGTGCAAAACATAAAGGGTCCAAACATAAACGGTAATGAGATCGTGTCAAGTGATAGATGTACAGTAGTATTTGACCCTTGCAAGATTTACATACCTAGCAGAACTCACAACAACAGAAGGTTGGTCAGCATTTGGAGCCTCACTTGGATCATCATTTGGAGCCTCACTTGGATCACCATGATCACCATTTAGAGCCTCACTTGGATCACCATTTGAAGCCTCACTTGAATCATTATTTGGAGGATATTTTGGATCATCGTCAAAATCATGCGGCTGTTGACCATCATCATTTGGAACCTCGTCAAAATCCTCATCTGATGCAACCGGCTGTTGACCATCATTTTCATCATCTGTTGAGGCAACCGGCTGCTGACCAACATTTTCATCGAAGCCTTCATCGAAACTCTCTCCGAACGCTGGATCTACTGTATTATCACAATACTTACCAAAATGACCAGACCCACCACACCTTGTGCACCTACGCTTCCTCGCTCCAAGTCCAGCTCCTTCGCTGCGAGGTCTGATTCGACTCTTCCTTGGTCTACCTGCTGCTCTCTTCAGAACTGGAGCGCAAAGCTTGAATCCAGGGTCCACCATGTCCCATTGTTGTTTTCCGTCCATAGCAGGCAAGGCATAAGCATATGTGGATTTGAACCTTGCAACAAAGTAGTAATCATGCACATACTGCTGTATGTTCCCTGCTGGACCTGGGAGAGAAGTGATGAAAATAAGGCATGAATGCATGGCAACCCAGTTATCTGCCATTGCCTACAACTGCAAGTTCTAGCTTCTAAATCCACTGGATATCTCCATTCCCTCTTCTCTTTATCCAAATATGATATCTCTGCTGTGGTACCCGAGCAAAGCGTCATGTTCATTTCCAAGCCCGTTGTCTTCTGCTTCAGTTCATTCATCACGGCAGGGATGATAATGTGGCCCATGAATTTTGCCTCGGCTATTCCTGCACGATAATGAAATTTCTGCATGTATTCTATCCTTATCCTGTCAAGCAAATCCACCACATAATGACCCTTTAGTTTCCGGATCGTTGAGTTGAAAGACTCTGCTAGATTATTGTGCACATAGTCAACTTTGCTCACTTCACTGAATTGGCTTCTGGCCCATAACTTGGAGTGGTGTGTTTCGAAGTATTCTTTCACTTTGGGATTCATGTATAACTGCCTCAAGTGGTAGTTGTGCTTCTTCACACTGCATGTCAAAGATGCTGGCCATAAATTGTCGGTATACACCTTTCCTTTGAATTTCTTCATGAAATTTGCAGCAAGGTGACGCATGCATTCCCTATGCTCTACTCTAGGGAACACATTGTCCACCGCCACTTCTAAACCTTTGCAGGCATCTGTATGAATGACCAACCCACTGGGATGTGCAATAGCCCAGCGGAGATTATGCAAAAACCAAGTCCAGCTCTCCTCAGACTCTGTCTCCAGCACACCATAGGCAACTGGAAATACAAAACTATATGCATCAACTGCACAAGCTGCTACTAACTGTCCTTTAAACCTCCCCGTGAGAAAAGTGGCATCAATAGCCAAATAAGGCCTGCAGCCTGCCAAAAAACCCCGGCAACAAGCCTCAAAGCAGACAAAAACCCTTCTAAAGCATTCCTTGGTCTTTGTCACTCCCCTGAATGTGTACTCCACGGTGTGGTGATCAATATCTACAATACTACCTGGGCTTGTCCTCTCCACTTCACCTTTGAATGAATACAACAATTGAAAACTTTCCTGCCAGTTACCATAAATAGAATCCATAGCATGTTGTTTACCATTGAACAACCTCATGTATGGTAAATCTATCTTGAACTTATCTTTGATGTTCTTCTGCAATTCCTTTGGACCCACTTGCTGGTTTTCTTTCACCCACTTTTTTACTTCTTCTGCCACCCATCTTGACTTGGCTCTACTGATTGTATCCTTCCTAAGGGTTGATTCCTGGCATGTGTGCTTAAAAGGGTTCACTTTGACCTGAACATTAGTGCTATTCCGCATTTTAGATGCAAGCAGCCTCCATGGACAACACTCAGTCGGACAGTGCACTCTGTAACGTACTTGATCGCTCTTGTCAACTTTGAAAGTACGTTCTACCTTGATGCAGTATGTCACAAGTGCATTTCTACACTCATTCATGGATGCAAAAACTGTACCTTCTTCCATTTGAGGGTTCAAAGGGTCCCATTCAATAGCTGCAAGGTCTTCGTCCTCACCCATCGCGTCATCATCCACACGGACTGCATTATGAGCCTCATCTTGGTTTTCAGTCCGAGGCGCCCGTCGTAAATTCCGAATAACATCAGAATATAACTTCTCTTCATCAACCCCAGAATTGTAGCCATCAGGCTCCACTTCAAGGGGGACCCTACTGCTGTTGCCCACACTTGTCGAGCCACCACATCGCCATGCACCAACTGAACTGTTCTGGCTAGAGATGCCATTACGACGACTTGATTCTCCCCGAGATGTTGCACCCGCCATCCTAGGTCCAAATGCCTGCTCAAGCACATCAACTTGCAGCCTCACATGAAAATTATCTTTCTCTTTATGCCTAACAAACATGGTAGCTAGCTCTTCATCATTACTAACTGTCACCCAATTCTTTTCCCCATCATAGTATTTGTATACCACTTCATCAAGCAAACCCCAAGGATATTGGCTACAAATTACCTCCCCAAATTGTCTGAAACTCCAATTACTAGCCATTGGAAACCGATAATCAAAACCTCCTTGGTATTTCTTCTTATCCTTTGCATCGAACATGTACCGGTCCCTTCTAATGTGCACCATGAAAGCAAACCGCAACTCCATCATAACTGGCGAAAAACAGAGACGCAATCAGCACACTAATTGGGCAAACCTACTCGAATCGAGTGTTCAAATGCACAACTAAGCTCAATCTAAACAAGAGGCGAGACTTACCCCTCGGGAACCCAATCATGGACGCAGCGGATCTCCGGCCCGATGCCTGCCTCGCCAAATACTCCGGGGTCGCCGCTGCTCACCATTTCGCCCTAGGGTTCTTCCTCCTAGTTCAAATAGCTCCAGCAGCCCCCCACCTTTGAGCGCTCCGGCCGGGCGCACGGAAGGAGGCCGCGCCGCGAATCGAGCAGGTGGCAGGCGCCCCACCCGTGGCATCGCAGGAAGGTGGTGGGCGTCACAAGTAGCCGTGGAGCGTAGGCGCAGGGAGGTAGCGGCGGAGCAGGCCGTGCAGCTGGTGGCGGGGCAGGTGCTGGCCGCGGCGTAGGTGGCGGCGGCGGCGGCGCAGGACAGCCGGCCGGGCGGATGGGTGTGAGCTAGAATGATTTAGGGATTTAGTTGCACGAGCCTACATGTCAGCTCCGGACCCACGTCCACGCGGTCCCACGTGTAAGCTCCGGACCCACAACTACTAACGCCAGCGGACGGAATGGACTCAAATATGGCCGTTTGGCCTTGTCGTAGTTGCTGTGCTCGGACTAGGGGCAAAACTAAGGACAATTCGCATCTGAGGGCAAAACTGAGCACATGGACACCACTGAGGGCAAAAGGATAATTAACCCAAAGAAAAAAGAAGAAGAAACAAATGCCAACAACGGCAGCTCGACAAAACGCGGATGACTCGCCACCGCAACGCCCACCAGAAACAGACCACCACAGCCCGAGGCTCCGAACCACTGCGTACAAAGCAACACCTCCAAGAAGAAAAGCAACGCCGACGACGCTGCTGTCCGGACATGGCCTAGGGTTTCCCCGACACGCGGAGGGAGGTGGGGGATGGATATCATCGACACCCTCCAGGAAGGAATGGTGGCACCCGCAGGTGTCACCGCATCGGAGCCGAAGACCGGCAAGGATTACTCCCGCACTCCAACCCCACCGCCCAACGGATCAGGGCCGACCAGCCAGACCGCCTCCCACCACCATGCGCCAACGCAGTAGCGCCGCCACCCACGCCGCCTCACTACGAACACCACCATGAGGCCAAGAGGACAGAGAAAAGCACACCACGACGGGAGCAGCAACACCGACACCGAGCGGGACGGAACCACCTCCACCGCGTGGTAGCCGTTCGGACGCGGCAGCGGGGCATGCCGGGCCACCACAGGCCCGAATCGTGCCTGTTAAGCCCCGCCGGCCACGATGCGGCAGGCTGGCGTCGGCGCCGCCAGCGCCCAGCCGCTCGTCGTGTCTCCCCCGCCTCCCAGAGGCCACGCCGAAGACCATCCCCGCCGCCGGCCCGCCCAGGCCCAGATGGGGCCCGAAGGGCCCAGATCTGGGCCAAGTGGACGACGCCAGATCACGTCGCCGCGCCGCCCAGCTGCCCGCCTGCAGCGTGCCACGGAACCCTGCCGCCACACCAGACCACCGCCGTCTAAGTGCACCCCCCGGAGCAGCTCCGCCCGC
>NC_041385.1:67726182-67739904 GCF_002162155.2 Triticum dicoccoides
CGAGAGAGGATGTATATGCAGTCCATGTACCCTCCCTTTTGTCTCTCTTTTTTTCGCCCAAAGGAAAATAGCTGAGACCGCGTGTTCTTGGGACGCTGTGTGAACAATTGTCATATCAGAATAGAATAGTCCTGCCATCTTCCACGGGTTGGGAAAGAGTCCCACACCAATCTCAGTCATGGAGGCTGTGTTGATTGAAGGTTTTTTGCAGAAACTTGAGCAAAAGGCAATCAATCGCATTCCGTGGCCAGAGATTAAACACTCTCAGGTCTTTCTTCACACTTGCGTCTGCACACCTCTAGTCCCCAGACCTCAAGAGAGTTGTCCTTATCAGTGACAGTTAATACGAACGGTGAACAGGTTGAACAAGTCCAGGTTTTTTCTTTGCAGAGGTGCATGGGACAAAGTCCAGTTTGGCGTGTGGTGTGAGAAAAAAAAGCCTATGTTGGCATCAATCAAATCATAAGACCAGCTGACACAGTTTGGTTTCCTGCACGTTAACGATCCAGCGACCAGCATGTGGTGACCGCGCTCTGGGCCGTCACGTCCATTGTCGCGTCCATGGGGCTCGCAACAGTGGCAGACCAATGCGAGTGGGTGCGACGACCCCAGGTCGTCGTTGCCGTCTCCTTCAGGTCACCAGCTCAATCAACGTGGGTTCCTACTGTTTCCTGCGTACTGCGTGTTCAGCTCAACAGCCATATATACCAGGGGGGGGGGGGTCCTCTTCCTCCTTTCTCTCAGAGTGGCAGACAACGTGCACTAGGCCATCTCTTCCTCCTTTCTCCAACTCATTCATTCATTCACATTCACAGTACTCTTCTTCTCCATGGCCACGGTTCCCCTCCACATAATGCTCGGCTTTCTCCTCCTCTTGCACGCTACTCCTCCATGCTCCTCGGCAAGTGGCGATACTCTCGCGGCGGGCCAGGTGCTCACCGTCGGGGACAAGCTCGTCTCAGCAAACGGCAGGTTCGCGCTCGGCTTCTTCCAGTTCCAGCCACCAAGCAACACTACGGTTAGTAAGTCCATGTCCAACAACACCACCTCCCTCAGCTCCGACTGGTACCTTGGCATATGGTTCAACAAGATACCGGTTTGTACAACTGTGTGGGTCGCCAATAGGGAAGACCCAATCATCGACCCCAAACCCAACCTAACACAGCTCAAAATCTCAAGCGATGGCAACCTTGTCATCATACACCAGGGTGGTGTACTCTGGTCCGCTCTTGCTGTAAACAAGAATAGGACACGAACAAGCAACATGAACGCCACCAGTGTAGTCCTCACAAACAGTGGAAACCTAGCCCTCACATCATCATCTGGCCAACCATTGTGGGAAAGCTTCGACTACCCAACAGATGTTGTGCTCCCTGGCGCCAAATTTGGCTGGAATAAGGTCACCGGTTTGAACCGCCGGGGAATCTCGAGAAAGAGCATCGTTGATCCGGGGCTTGGCTCATATAGCATCGAGCTAGAAACCAATGGCAACGGGATAGTCCTCCAGCGCCGCAAACCCTCCGTTGTGTATCGGGTTTATGCGCCTGAGACATCAGAGATATTGAAACTTTTGCCGAGAATCCAAAAGATTCTGGAACTGGATACACGGACAAAAGGTTCGATTATCCCACATTATGTCAATACCAAAGAAGAGGAGTACTATATGTACACCTCACCCAATGAATCATCTTTCTCATTTCTCTCGGTAGACATCTCTGGTCAAATCAAGCTGAACATCTGGTCTCAAGCCAATCAATCTTGGCAAGTTGTATTTGCCGACCCTGTTGATGTCTGCACCCCAGCTGCAACCTGCGGACCTTTCACGGTATGCGACGCCAATGCGCAACCACCATGTGATTGCATGGAGAACTTCTCTAAGAAGTCGCCACAACATTGGGCGTTTGGTGATCGAACACATGGGTGCATCAGAAATACACCGCTATATTGCACCAGTGGCAAGAACACGACAACTTCAACAGACATGTTCCACCCCATTGCCAAAGTTACATTGCCCTACAACTCGCAAAGTGTAAACCTTGCTACCACTCGTAGTAAGTGTGAGGAATCTTGTCTCAGCTCGTGCACCTGCACGGCTTATTCCTATAGCAATAGCAATTGCTCTGTCTGGCATGGGAAACTGCTTGCTATAAGTCTCAGTGATGGCCTTGAAATTAGTTCTGAAGATATTCTTTACCTGCGCCTTGCCGCCAAAGATCTGCCAAGTTTGGGAAAAGTCAAAAGAAAACCAAATGTTGGAGTTGTTACTGCTGCAAGCATTAGCAGTTTTGGGTTACTAATGCTCATGTTGTTGTTAATAGTTTGGAGGAAAAAACTTGGATGGTGTGGTTCGCCGTTATATGCCAATCAAGGCCCTAGTGGGTTAATCGCGTTTAGATACACTGATTTAGCTCATGCTACAAAAAACTTCTCTGAACATTTGGGAACAGGTGGTTTTGGTTCTGTATATAAAGGATCACTAAGTGACTCGACTACTATAGCAGTAAAAAGGCTTGATGGTGCCCGCCAGGGGGAGAAGCAATTCAGAGCTGAGGTGAGCTCAATTGGACTGATTCAACATGTTAACCTAGTCAAATTGATTGGTTTCTGTTGCCAAGGTGATAACAGATTACTTGTGTATGAGCATATGTTTAATGGATCTCTTGATGGACATCTATTTAAGAGCAATGCCGTCCTGAATTGGGACATTAGGTACCAAATAGTACTAGGAATCGCTAGAGGACTATCCTACTTGCATCAGAGTTGTCGCGAGTGCATCATACACTGCGATATTAAGCCAGAGAACATACTGCTCGATGCATCATTTTTTCCTAAAATTGCAGACTTTGGGATGGCAGCTTTTGTGGGCAGGAATTTTAGCCGAGTCTTGACTACATTCAGAGGAACTGTAGGTTATCTCGCCCCAGAGTGGCTTAGTGGAGTTGCTATCACACCCAAAGTTGATGTTTACAGCTTTGGCATGGTACTGTTTGAGATCATATCAGGAAGAAGAAATTTACCTGAAGCATGTACTGGCAGCGGTGATCGTGTTGATTATTTCCCTGTGCAAGTCATCAGCAAGCTTTGTGGGGGAGATATGCAGAGTTTGGTCGATCCACAACTACATGGTGACTTTGATTTGAAACAGGCTGAGAGGGTTTGCAAAGTGGCATTATGGTGCATCCAAGATGACGAGTCCGATAGGCCGACGATGGGTGAAGTGGTTCGGGTTCTCGAGGGTCTCCAGGAGATCGACATGCTTCCGATGCCAAAGCTACTTGCAGCTATAACTGGACGCCCTAATGGAACTTCAGTGTAATGATCTAGAAATGCAACTGCAATCAATGTTGTACTAATATTTGTTTTAGCAAATCTTGAAGTTGCATTGTGTACTGAATTAATAAAGGAAGGCAAGCAAGCTTGCAATTACTATTGTCCTCTTAACTGATATAAATATACGTCCATGGATCCATCAGACTAGAAGAATGTTCACTCACTCGATGAGTGGATCGATCAGAGCACCCGCGGGATGAAGTCGTTGGTGCAGTCGTAGCGCGCCGATTTGTGCTTCTCCATCGGAACGCTGCCGCCGTCGTCTCCACGCACTATCTGCACGCCAGTGAGCACGCCGAGTAAATAGCATAAAACTACTACTTTACAGGTTAGGGTTTCAAAAAACTACCGATTTTTAAATTTTCTCAGATAACTACCAAATGGGAGGTCGGCTGTTTCAAAAAATTCAAATCGTCGAGTGCTTTAAGATTGATCATGATTATGACAGGTCGGGCCCGCAACTAAACGAACTGTGTGTTTGACCGTTACGTTGACTGTTAACTTACAAATAGAGCCCACATGTCAGTCCTCACTTTTTTACAAAATAGCCCCTGTAAACATTTCTAAAAAGCAATCGGGTCCCTGTCGTTTTTCTGAAAAAAAGCAATCAGGTCCCTGTAGTGCTCGGGTCCCTATTCACGGCTGCCGCCGCGCCATGCCGTGCTCCATGCCGCCGCCACGCACCTGCAGGGCGGCCTCTCCTGCTCCTTGCTGCAGAGACGGCCTCTGCTGTTGCTCCTTTGCAGCAGCCGAGCCGCGATGGCCTCTGTTGTTGCTCCCTGGCCGTCGATTTGGCGCATGCGCCCTGGCCGTCGGACCTGGTCGCATCTGGCGGCGGCGAGCTGGTGGCTTCGGCGGCGGCGAGCTGGTGGCTTCGGCGGCGGAGGAGAGAGGGAGGCCGGGAGGGGTGTCGCTGGCTCGGGAGACAACAGGGCCTCACTTGTAAGTTAACGGTCAACCAAACGGTCAACCAAACGGTTCGTTTAGTTGCGGGCCCGACCTGTCATAATCATGATCAATCTTAAAGCACTCGACGATTTGGGTTTTCTGAAACAGCCGACCACCCATTTGGTAGTTATCTGAGAAAATTTAAAAGCCGGTAGTTTTTTGAAAGGGCAGAGCTAGGCGCCGGCGCGCCGGCCCAATTTTTCGGCCGGTCGGCCAGCAGCCGTCAGATTCGATCCTTAGGTACGGTCAGATCTGGGTCAAAGTCTCTTTCGTCCCCTCGCATATTTCCTTCCATACGAGAAAATCACACCGGAAACCCTGGGCGCCGCACGCACACCCTCGGCCCTGTGCGCTTGCCGGCCGCCCCAAGCTCGCTGTCTCCCGTCGCCGCTGAGGAAGACGCCAGCCACACGACCGTTCCTCGCCGGTGCTGCCCGCTAGCTGTTGCAGCACAAGGCAGACAACGGCATGGCTTGCAACCAAAAAGCTGGTGGTAGCATTTTTTTGCACCGGTTCCAGCAAAAACCAAATACGGTTGAATCATTTTGGGCACTTTGCTTCCAGCAACCCCAAAGCCAAAATATTTGTCGCCCCGTTCCAGCAAAAATTGCGCCGGTGGTAGCAAAATCCAAAGCTGGATGCAACATACATCCCAGTGCGTATCCCCAGCAAAAAGAAAACACTCACCGGTGCAAACAAAAAATACCACCGGTCATAGCAAAATCCAACACCGGATGCAGCAAAAAACATCCCGTTGCATATCCCCACAAAAAGAACACTCGCCGGTTCGAACAAAAATTACCGTCGGTCGTAGCAAAATCCAACGCCGGATGCAGCAAAAAACATCCAATTGCATGTCCCCAGCAAAAGAAACACTCGCCGGTTCGAACAAAAAATACCGTCGGTAGTAGCAAAATCCAACGCCGGATGCAGCAAAAAAACTCGCCGGTTCCAGCATGCACCACACAGCCGATTCCAACATCCACACCCCGTCGGTTCCAGCAAAAAACATGGGCGGATGCAGCATCGCATTAGCCGGCCACAGCTCCCCGGGTGGCCCTCACCTCTAGCAGAAAGCCTCGCGCGACCACCATCCCTCGTCAGCAACTCGCCGTCGTCCTTGCATCGCCGGCACCAGCGCCGCGCCGTTGCAGCGGCCTCACCTTGCAAGCCATCTCAACGCTGCTCCCCAAAGCTAGTAGCCGTGCCATGACCGTCGTGGTGGAGAAAAAGAAGAGAAGGCAAACGAATGGCCGAGGACAACCCAGAGGAGAAGATAAGGGAGGGAGAAGATAAGGGAAGGAGACTGATGAGCTGTCATGTTGGGGCGTTGGGCCCAGGAGCACGTGCTTGGCACAGGCGATGCGCGCGTGGTATTGTTTTCTGGACACAGGATCGCAGGCAATCGGGCGGCTCGGCGTGGACCGGCGCAATGGTTCGGCCGGCAGTCCGGCTGCAAACATTTCCCTTTTTGAAACCCTAGTCTGTAAAGTAGTAGTTTTATGCTCTTTACTCGAGCACGGCAAAGCGCTCGCCGGTGAGAACAGCGAACTGCTGGCCACTTCCGCGCCCGTCGACTGCGAAGACTGCACAACGCAGAACCTGCAGGAACCCAGGTTCCCCACCGAGCGGTGCATCGGCAGCTTCGACCACTCCACCGTGCCGGCCAAAACAATATTTTGTTTTCAAGATTGCTTGTTCAATAGTAGTACATGAATTATTCATTGAAATGTGTGAACACTTCTAAATCGCATGAACATTTTTTTTAATAGGTGAACATCTTCTTGATATTTTTTTAGAAATGTGCTAAACACTTTTTTATTACATGAGCATTTTTTTATAATGTGTCAAACATTTTTAAATTAGATTTTCAACTGACTGATTAAAACACATATGTGGAACACTTTCTAAAATTACATTAATTTTTATACACCCATATTTTTCTAATTACATGATCATTTAATAAAAATGGATCAGACAATTTTAATTTTAATGATTTTTAAAAATGCGTCGAGCACTTTCTTTAGTTATGATAATTTGTTAGAAGGTGAAACAAAATACTTGAACATGTCTTAAAAACACTATTCTTTTTTTAATAAACTGTCAAGATTATCAAAATACACAATAAACATTTTTAACTCACATGTCTGACGTTGTCTAAACACACATTGAATATTTCTGTAATACCCAATGAATATATTTTTAAATACATGCAGTTTTTTACAAAGTTAGTAAACTAAAAACTATTTGAAAACAAAATAAAGCATTTCTAAATGTAGAGTAAAAATGAAAAAAATATAACATAAATCAGAACATAAAAAATATAACCATGCATGCATGTGGTCCTTTGTGTGTGGCTGGCTGGACATGTGTGGTCGCCTCGTGCATTGGGTGTGCCTCATGTATGTGGTGTTGTGAGCGACGCCCCATGGCGCTGGTAAAACAACGCCCTTAGGACATGTACAATGTTGCTATCCTAACAATGCATCTAAGATAATTGTTGATTTGGAGGATAGATAAATGACAGAAATAGACTTGCCTTGTTTTAGCTAAGAGGTGGCCTTTAGGAACAAGATAAAACAATTTTATCCATCCTGTAAGATGCATTTTCTTATTTACACATTTTCTAGTATAATCCCCACTACTTTAGGAGATAAAGTACTCCGTTGTGCAATATGTTTTTTGTCTTCTCTAAATGGCATGCATGGTATTAGGTAAGACTGTCTTATCAATGGATTGTACATGCTCTTATGGCACCCAGACACTGGTTTGGATCAATACCCACTCATGCATATGACACGTAAACTAATCTCATTTTTCATGTGGAAAGGTAAAAAAAACTAATCCTTCTAGAAACACTAATCTTCATTTCTCTCTTCTTTTTCTTCTTCTTTTTTTTTACATAATTCCTGTGCGGATTAATCCAAGAGGCAACAGGCATAGAAAAACCGACTCAATTCTAAGAGAAGGATATGGCAAGAAACTTAAACTAAGGTACATGTAATTCCAACAAATAATTTCTTTGATCTGCAACACCAGACATGAAAGTGTTGAGTCACATCAATATCCCCATAAAAAGAACCTAAACAAATCTGATGTGGATTAGCTAGCGACCACTACTGATCTCATCTAATTACTAATCGAGCAAAGACTAAGGTTTCTTGTGTGTGAAAAGGGCCTAGAAATATTATAAAGATTCACCAGAAATACAAAGCACACAAAACATAATAAAAATGACATTGATGAGTAGTTTCTCAAATAAAAGACGGCATCTTCTGATTAAGCTATTCTTGCATATCAAAGCGAAACTACTATCCTAGTTGTATTTTTCCCAGCTCATCATTAGTTTAGCTCCATCTTCGTGGATGGTTTAATCTCCTTCTTCTTCCATGAGTTCGAGCTGCAGACGAGGCATCAATTATACATGAATATATTCAAGTGACATTAACAGTACGTGCTACTAATTAAAATCATTGCTCAACGCGATTAGCATGTAGCGAACGAGATGGATGGATTAAGAGAATATACTTACTTGTCCCATGTTTGCATGGCAACAAATATATATACATGCGAGAAGAAAATTACACACAAATACATACATACATACACTGATACATACATATGCATAGTATTCACCCAAACACTAGCTAGATTCTACTCCCTCCGTTCCCAAATATAAGTCTTTGTATAGACTCCACTATGGACTACATACAAAGCAAAATGAGTGAATCTACACTCTAAAATGCGTCTATATATATCCGTATGTGGTCCATAATGAAATATCTACAAAGACTTACATTTAGGAACCGAGGGAGTACAAGTCGTGCATGCAGACGATTACATGCATCTACGTCGCCGTCAATGACACCGTAGTGATTGGTGCAAGATTGACACACCTCAAGAGCTAGCATACATCGATGATGGATGGATCATTATTTAGCTGGTATCTTTAAGAGGCAAACAACGTGCAATTGTTTGTTAGAAGATAGGCAGTTGAAAATAAAACTAAACAGAAATACAGAATCATAATCAAGGTCGTAATTCAGAGGCGTGGCAGTGCAAAAGGGGCAATTAACTCAAGGAGGAGAAGAAAAAAGAAGAAATGACTACCTGTTGGATTCATCCGGCGGCGTGCGGTCGTGGTGGTCGTCGGCGTCGATGCCTTCCAGTTCCAAGAAGGGCGAGATCTCGTCATACTCGTGCTGATGGCCGCCAGCGGTAGCAGTGTGATCGAATAACAACTGATACTGGTTTTCTTCTTGCCCGACGACGCCACCCATGTTGGCAATGGCGCCCTCGTAGTACTGCGGCTGCATCTTCCACGGCAGGGACGGTGCAGCAACGACGCCGTCGTCACCGTTGTCATTACCGTATAATCCTGACGATGCTGGTACATATTTGTGCTCGTCCAAGTAGTGCATGTTGCTACCCTCGGTCGGCGCCGGAGGTACATCTCCGGTGGGCGGCGGCAGGGAGAGGGGAGGGGAAGGCTCGAGGCGGCGGCGGTAGTGGTGGATCTGGGCTTGGAGGCAGCGGAGGATGCCGTGCTCCTGGCGGAGCTGGCTCTCCAGAGCCACGATGGCGGGGAGGCAGCCGCCGGCCGGGTAGGTGTCCCAGGCGGCGGCCTCGTAGGCGAGGCCGCGCATGGCGTCGTCGCGGCGGGCGCGGTCGGGGCCAGCGCGGCGGAGCGTCTTGAGGATGTTGCTGACGCCGAAGAGGCGGTGCGCGCTGCGGAAGAGGCCCGGGCGGTCGTGCGGGAAGTAGCGCGCCAGCGGGCACTCCGCCGTGCACCGCCGCCGCTGGTGCTTGCACGCCGCGCACGCGGGCTGCTGTTGCTGCTGCTGCTGCCTCGCCGCCGGCATGGCATCCCCAGCTATAGTCGCCTACCACTTTTTCCGCTTTGTTTGTTGTGTGCTCTGCTTGATAATAGGATCGATGGTTGTCTTCATGCACGAGCTAAAGCTTAATACTTAGTTAGAATATTATTTTTTAAACAATTAGTTAGAATATTGTCTGGTAAGGATACATTAGACACGTACGTGCTCAACTTATCCAAGCAAAGTTAAGAGAAGGATTAGTTAGAAACGTGTGAAAACAGATTTTTATTTCCTTTTATACATTTGATTTGCCAAAAACGCAAGTGGTACTCAATTACGAGACAAAGACAAAGTTTGTTTTTCCGACCAACTCATGTGTCATTCACGTTTGGTTCCTCCACCCAAAATGGTTTTGACAATGGTATCACGATTTTGCAAGGACGTGCCGTGTGATTACCAATAGATGTCTTTTTTCATGGTAATACATCTTTCATTTATATCATAAAATCATAGTATAAGCCACGTACACACCAACATGACAAAACTGAAAAGACAACAGAACGCTAGTCTTTGCATAAAGGAATATGAACAAAGAAGGAAAAATACAATCAAGACCGACGGATCCACCCTCCAGACCCTGCCCTGGCCCGTCTCCCCGGAGGCATCCGGGGCGGCGCGTAGTTCCCCTCCCTCCGTCCACCCTCCTCCTGCTCCTGCCCACTGCCGCCGGCGGGCGCCCTCAGATCTGGCTGGGGTGGTATCCTCGGCGGCAGGATCTCCTTTCCCCATGTGCGCCCCTCCTTCCCGGGGCAGGGGGTTGGCGGCGGTGTGACTCGGTTGGCTGCGGTCCGGCGACCTGGTGGCGGTGGTCGGCAGCCGGCATGGTGGTGGCGCTGCTGGTTGCCGGCGGGGCGGCCTAATGGCGCGGGGTGGCTGGCGGCGCCTCCCCCCCGGCCGAGATCTGGGCCCTTAGGGCCCCATTTGAGTCCTAGTGGGATGGCTCTGGCGCGGCCTCGCTGCATCGAACGGGATGGCTATGAAGCAGAAGGGCAACTCGGACGGGGGCGGCGACGCCGATGGCATGCTTTCTGTAGCGTGACGGTGTGAGATTTACGGGCATTTCAGGACCTGGTCGGGCCTAGTTTGCTCCTGATGTTGCGTCCAGTCGGTTACCGTCATTGACGGTCAAGGTCGGGCCCTCTCGTATGCTGGCGGTGCTGCTGCCCTTAGTCCCGACTCTTCTTCTTCCTGGTGCATGATACGTCTCCAAAGTATCTATATTTTTTTATTGTTCCATGCTATTATAGTATTAATCTTGAAAGTTTATTATGCAATTATGCAATTATATATTATTTTTTGGGACTAATCTATTAACCTACTGCCTAGTGTCATCTGCTAGTTTTTGCTTTGTTTTGGCTTTTCAGGAAATCATTATCAAATAGAGTCCAAACGGAGAAAAAACTTTGGATTGGTTTTGTCTGGACCAGAAGATATCCTAGAAGGTTCAGGAGAAGACCTTAAGAGCCACGAGGGAGCTACAAGCTCGGGAGGCGCGCCCGAGGGGGTGCAGACTTGTGGGCCCCTTGTGGCACCTCTTGACCTAATTCCGCCTTTATAAATTCTCAAATATTCCTCTGACATCATAGAGCCACCCGAAATACTTTTCCACCGCCGCAAGTTTCTGTTCTCACGAGATCCCATCTGGAGGCCTTACACTTACTTTGTCGAAGGGGGAATCGACCACAGAGGGGCTCTCCATCAACCTTGCTGCCCTTCTGATGATGTGTGAGTAGTTTACCATAGACCTACGGGTCCATAGCTAGTAGTTAGATGGCTTCTTCTCTCTCTTTGATCTTCAATACAATGTACTCCTCGAAGTTCTTGGAGATCTATTCGATGTAATCACGTTTTGCAGTGTGTTTGTTGGGAACCGATGAATTGTGAGTTTATGATCAGATTATTCATGAATATATTTGAGTCTTCCCTGCACTAATAGGGAAAAGCCTAGCAGCAGCGAGAGTTTTAGGCCTATCAGTAGCGCGGGCAGGAGCGCTACTGGTACGGCGCTACAGCTAAAGGTTAGCAGTAGCGTGCCTCAACACACGCTACTGCTAAATCGACATAGTAGTAGCGCTTCCCCAGAGGAGCGCTACTGGTAATTAGTAGTAGCGCTTCTCCCTGCCCGCGCTACTACTATTATTTCGTATTTTATTTCTTTTTTATTTCCTGTTGTATTCATACACCTTTACACAAGTTTTCATACAACAGGAATTTAGAGATTGTTTTTACATCATAATGAGTTATTACATCACGGGGTGAAAGAACCGTGGACTACTTTCAAGTGGATGTACATCCACTTGAAACTAATTCGCGGTTCTTTCACCCAATGATATAATAAATATCATCATCATCATAACATTAACAACTTATCATCATAATACATCATTGTCATATAACACCTTCTCAAGATCATCGTTTTCATCAATGAGACATCACATAGCAAATTGGTCACTAGTCGTAATCACAAGTACTCCTCATCATCAACTCTAACACATTGTACCACATAATAAACATATTGTACCTTATAGGACCTACTACATTCTCTTAGGACCTACTACATTCTCTAAGGTTATATAGCAAAAAACAAGATAGCCCCTGACTCTCCATTATGGAAAATGGAGATTATCCTGTCTCCAATTCTTGCCTTTCGCTTAATGTTACTTCCAAGAACCTCCTTGCGAATGTCCAAACATTTTTTTGATTCTTTGATGAGCATGTGTTCACCGGTTTTAGAAATCCTATATGCATAGGTGAGCTCCCTAGATTGACCTGGCAGTATGTTCAGAACTGCAAGGCGACCATTCTGATACATCAAATGAGGCACACAATCCATCGGGAGTTTCTGTTGAAAAACATAGAAATAACTTCGTAGTTAGCAATGATGTACTAGTTTTAGAAGTATGCAAAAGATGCACGGATGTCGTAATAGTAAAAAACTTACCAGGGTATCTCCATAGAAGTTACCGTGGTTCAATACGTGCACTTATGACACGTATTCACCATAATTTGGAGGAGTTCGATAATAGGTATTGTAATTCTCAAGATAAGTACAAAATGTGATCAGATGACTTTTTTCCTTATAAGTTAATTCAGAGCCATCAGTGTAGTGGGTTTTGTCTACCATCTTCCGCACATTCTTTGAAGAATCAAAATAAGTTGTCCACTATTTTGAAATAAATAATATAAATTAGTTAATAACTATGTATGAGAAACTCACATTGCGGTAGAATCGGAAGCGTATCAACAAGGACCCAAATGTACACACTAGTAGAAAAGGAGGCAAAGGTCCAGGCCGGGTCAGCCCATTAGTTCTGGTTCAGTCCAGAACCGGGACCCATGGGGGCATTGGACCCGGTTCGTGAGCCCCGGGGGCCGGCCGGGCCACGTGGGCCATTGGTCCTAGTTCGTCTGGACCTTTTGGTCCCGGTTGGTGGGACGAACCGTGACCAATGGGCTTCGCTCCTGGCCCACCACCATTGGTCCCGGTTGGTGGCTTGAAACGGGACCAAAGGGTTATCATAAAAGAAAATAAATAAGTAATTAGAATTTTGTTACAAACTTTAATAGCAAAAAGAATTATCATAAAAGAAAACAAATAAGTAATTAGAATTTTGTTCAAAACATTAAAAGCAAAAAAGAATTATCATAAAAGAAAATAAATAAGTAATTAGAATTTTGTTACAAACTTTAATAGCAAAAAGAATTATCATAAAAGAAAACAAATAAGTATTTAGAATTTTGTTCAAAACATTAAAAGCAAAAAGAATTATCATAAAAGAAAATAAATAAGTAATTAGAATTTTGTTACAAACTTTAATAGCAAAAAGAATTATCATAAAAGAAAATAAATAAGTAATTAGAATTTTGTTCAAAACATTAAAAGCAAAAAGAATTATCATAAAAGAAAATAAATAAGTAATTAGAAATTTGTTACAAACTTTAATAGCAAAAAGAATTATCGTAAAAGAAAATAAATAAGTAATTAGAAACAAAAAATAAAGCAAAAAAATGGGAAAAAGATTATAAAAAAGTGCCACCTACTGGGCCACCACGGCCTGCATACGACTAGAAACCCATTACTAGGGCCAGGATGCAAGCCCGCAGTAGGCCCAATAGGCCCACAAGCACAGAGAGTGATTTTAGGCCCGTAAGCTTGCAGTAGAGAGGAGCTCGAAGTGGTTGGTTCGGCAGGGCTTATAAACCACTCCGAGCCCCTCTCGGCTAGCGAGGTGGGACAAATGTAGCACCGCACCGCGCCAGTTCCAGCAAATGACCTTTGGTCCCGGTTGGTGGCACCAACCGGGACTAAAGGGTGCATTGGTCCCGGTTGGTGGCACCAACCGGGACCAATGCCTCTCTTTTGTCCCGGTTTATGACACCAACCGGGACCAAAGGTCTCTGTTTCCCGCCCTTTGGGCTGCTGAAAAGAGGCCTTTGGTCCCGGTTGGTGCCACCAACCGGGACTAAAGGTGTGCATTGGTCCCGGTTGGTGCCATGAACCGGGACCAATGCTCTGCCTATATAAGCGGCACTCGCGAAAATTTGGTTCAGTTCGTTATTCCCCGCC
>NC_041385.1:67740071-67744806 GCF_002162155.2 Triticum dicoccoides
TCGACCGTCGCCGCGCCGCGCCGCCCCGCGCCGCACCTCGCCGTCGCCGTCGCCATCGCCGTCCCCGACACTGTTGCCGTGAGCAACTAATTTAATTTGATGTTAGTAGTAGTTAGTTTAGATGTGTAGTTAATTTTGTTAGATTTTTTTAGATTTTTTTGTAGTTCATAGATTTTTTTGTTAGATGTGTAGTTCATAGATTTTTCTGTTAGATTTTTTTTCATACTGTGTAATTAATTTGTTCATATTGTGTTAGATTTTTTCTGTTAATAGATTTTTTTGGTGATATTATTGTTGAATATGCATGTTTGTATGTTCATATATATGCAAAGATCAAATATGTCAATTTTTTTTGATTTTTTTTTGTTCATAGAATTTTTATGATTTTTTTCTGTTATAATTTTGTTCATAGAATTTTAATGATTTTTTTTGTTCATAGTATTTTCTTTGTCAATTTATTGTGTATGTATAGGAAAATTGTGAATGACATAAGTCATTTATGAATATGTTCATATTTAGAATAGAGGAAAAAGGAAAAAATAAGAAGAGAAAGTGTTTAATATAATTAGTTAGAAAAATAATAGAACTATATTTAAACTAGTTTATTTTTAGTAAGTACTACTTTATTTTATTTATAGTAAGTGCTTCATATATAGTTGAACTAGCTAGTTGATTTAATAAACTACTTTATTTTACTATATATAGAAGTAGTTTGATTTTAGTAAGTACTACTTTATTTATTTATAGTAAGTGCTTAGTAGTTGAACTAGTTGATTTAATTAATAAAACTACTTTATTTAACTATATATAGAAGTAGTTCCCGCATCGACGTCGGCGATGCCTATCCCGCATCCTCGTCGTCGTCGACTCGGCGGTGGAGGCCTGCTTGATCAGGGCCATGTTCAGGACTGGGCTCCACCGGGCTGGTATTAGGAGGTGCTACCTTCCGGGGGACGTAGGTTGGTGAGGAGGCAGCCCGTTGTTGACTCGATCCTTGTTTGGTGGCGGTCGCGTGGGCCAGTGACGGTGCCGAGGCTTCCGGACACCGCGGAGGTGGTACGTCACCGTGTCAGCGAGGAGGACGAGCATGTCCGTCGCTACATGGTTGCATTGGAGGACAGGTTCGACAATACCTGGCTGATTCTCCAGGGATCTCACTAGAGCTATGATCCTGTGATGGTTCCTTATCTTTGGGTGTCCACCGCCCGCGAGGATACCCGTTGGGCGCTACGGTTCTAGCTGTATTAGTGATGCTATATGTATGATAGTATTCGAGGAGTATTAGTGATAATATTCGACGATGTACGGACACAAGAGATGATGTACTATTGCTTATAATTGAATGCATGCTAATTTGAATACTACTTTATTTTATGATTTGGTTTTGCTTATTGAATGCTCATATTGGAAAATACTCCTACTTTGAATGCTAAAATTGGAGAGCACTATGCAAAAATCTAGGAGCCCCCTCCATCATCCACGCCGTCGTGTGGATAGCTTCTCCTTCATTCCCGTGTGCTAGACAATTTGGTGTAATAATGCACTCAGGAATGAAAGGAGGAGCTACGTACCATCACCAATAGTCAACCCGTGATTAATAATAATGATCTAATTTAGGTTTTTTAGTACATATATTTAATTGTACAAGTTTAATATTTGAATTATGAACATAGGCCGGAAATGTCATACTCGGACGACGAAAACTGCCTGGGCGAGTGCAACTGGTGCCACAACGACCGAGGTATGTGCAACAGGTTCATTGAGCTGGACGAAGATCGGCGCTTCAGCATTAAGCTCGAGGAGACCTTCGATGTTCATATGGTACGCAACGACGACAATAGTTTTTTCGTAATTAAGCACGACTTCAACTATTTTAACGTGTATTTTCATCTTTTCCAATTCGACTAGCTTATACCATGCTATGCAAGACAGTATGTCTTGGAGAGGATGAGTTTGGAGGACCATGAAAGTATGTAAACCAAAAAATTCTCCTAAGGACCCATCATGGTGTGGATTTTAAAGTAAAGATGTACAATGCTGAGAGTGGAACCCATTTTGGTTGCAAAAATTGGGAAGCACTATGTAATATGTATGGTTTTGATGAGGGTATGCTTGTCACCATGGATCTTGGTGATCCTACAATCGAGCAAGACAATATGGAGATTTGGGTCCTTGTGGATACACCTCCAATTCTTCCCCCATGTGAGCTTAACATAGTTATTAAGTAATTTATATTGTTTATTTCAAAATAGTTGACAGCTTATTTCGATTGACAGCTTATTTTCATTCTTCAAAGAATGTGCGGAAGATGGTAGACAAAACCCACTACACCGATGGCTCCAAATTAAATTACAAGGAGAAAAATCATCTGATCGCATTTTATACTGATCTTGAGAATTACAATGTCTACAATCGAACTCCTCAACATTATGGTCAATACGTGCCACTAGTGCACGTGTTGAACTATGGTAACTACCATGGAGATACCCTGGTAAGATTTTTTACTATTACGACATCCGTGCATCTTTTTGCATACTTCTAAAACTAGTACATCATTGCTAACTACGAAGTTATTACTATGTTTTTCAATAGATAATCCCGAATGATTGTGTGCCTCATCTGATGTATACGCACGGTAGCCTTCATGTTTTGAACATACAACCAGGTCGTCCTACAAATCTCAACTGTCCATACCGGGTTTCTAAAAGAAGTGGAGACATGACAATCAAAGAATGGAAAAAATGTATGGACAACCGGAAGGAACTTCTTGGAAGCAAAAGGAAGCGAAGCGCAAGAATTGGAGTCAGGATGATCTCCATTCTTCATAATGGAAAGTCAGGGTCTATATTGTTTTATGCTATTTTACCTTAAGAGTGTATAGGTCCTACCTGATACTGATGATCATGTGCTAAGAACAATTATGTAGGGTTGGGTTCGATGACTATGAGGATGATGATCGTATGACTTATTATTAATAACGAGTAGAAGTTGTACGATGATGCATGATTAGTAGGACTTGTTATTATATATGATGATGTATGATGCGAGCATGCATGAGTTATTATATATCAGCGAAATGAACATAGCAGTAGCGTTGGTAAACCAAGGACGAAGATATAAGAGAGGACACTTCTATCTATTAGCTAGCTAACAACAACCTAAAAATAACCCCCAAACCCCCTAAACCAGCCACTTTTTAAAAAAAAAGAAAAACCTCAGCTCCAGCCAGCTGCTGACGCGTGGAAGCCTTTTGGTCCCGGTTTATGTCACCAACCGGGACCAAGGGCCCCCTGCCTGGGCTTCCCGCAGCGGCCACGTGGATGCCCATCTGTCCCGGTTCGTGTAAGAACCGGGACTAAAGGGGGGAGGTATTAGTAACGACCCATTAGTCCCGGTTCAAGAACCGGGACTAAAGGCCCTTACGAACTGGAACAAATACCCTGTTTTCTACCAGTGCCATATTGTCTTGCTCGATGTCAGGATCACCAAGATCCATGGTGACAGTCATACCCTCATAAAAACCATACATTTTGCAAAGTGCTTCCCAATTTTGGCAACCAAAATGGGTTACGCTCTGAGAATTGTACAGATTTACTTCAAAATCAATATCATGATGGGTCCTTAGGTGTATTTTCTTTGTTTCAAAATTTTCATGGTCTTCAGAACCCATCCTCTCCAAGACATAGCGTCTTGCATGGCATGGGATAAGCTAGTCGAATTTTAAAAGATGAAAATTAGACGTTGAAATAGTTGAAGTCATGCTTAATTACGAAAAAACACTTGTCGTTGTTGTGTACCGTTTCAACATCAAAGGTCTCCTCGAGCTTAATGCTGAAGCGCCGATCTTCGTCCAGCTCAAGGAACCTGTTGCACAGACCTCGATCGTCGTGGCACCAGCTGCACTCCCCCGGGAGACTGTTGTCCGAGTACGACATTTCCTATGTTCATAATTCAAAGATTAAACTTGTACAACTAAATATATGTACTAAAAAACCTAAATTAGATTATTATTTTTCAAGAAAATCTAGGACACTCGATATTTCCTACATATTCTAGCACAAGTCATGGCAGAATTCACGGAAAAATCCGGCATGACCTTTGCTAAAAAAGGACATATTGAGTGCCTGAAATTTGCCGGAACGGAAATTAATCAACACTCTGGCAAAACATAGGCCACTCAGAGGTGTAACCTGAACATGAACGGCCACTTGGGCAACCACATATCCTATTTGAGCAACACAAGATATACATGGAGATTTGGCTGGTCTCACCTCGAGGTCGAAGGGGGTCGGTGACGAGGATGACGGCGGGGATGATGGAGGGGCTCCTTGATTTCTGCAAAAGCAAAAACCCTATAAGTTATCACTAATACATCCCGAATAATTGCTTAAACTAAAAAATAACAACAAATATGACATGTTCAACTAGTTTTATTAATTCAACTAGTTCTTACTAAATATAAACTTACTATAAATAGAAAAAAACTAGTTCTTTCTAAAAATAAGGTAGTTCAACTAGTTATATTAATTATCTTCCTAAAAATACATTAGTTCTATTAATTCAACTAGTTTATTAATTTACTTACTAAACCAGTTCAACTAAAACTAAGCTAGTTCAAATAATTTATTAATTTACTTACTAATTATTTTAAACACTTACTAAAAACAGTAAAAATAAACTATGTTATACAATAGTAAAAAAACATCTACTTTTAACCATACTGCCCTAGTTAACT
>NC_041385.1:67745374-67748267 GCF_002162155.2 Triticum dicoccoides
CCTAGTTAACTAGTACCATCACTACTACTAATTAACATCTACTACTACTAAAAATCATGATCTATGAACCCTAAATTAACATCTACTACTACTAAACAACATCTAGTACTAACTAAGCAGAGAGAAAGGGGGTGGGGGAGGAGTGGGGGGCTTATAGAGAGGGGAGAGACGGTGGCGAGGAGGTGCTCGGCGATGGAGAGGTAGGGGCGGTGAGGGCGGGCTCAGAATCGGAGGCGGCGGTGCTAGGCGGGCTTGGGCGGCGGCACTGAGGTCGAGGGCGGCGACGGTAAGGTCAAGAGCGGCGGCGGGCAGCGGCGGTGAGGTTGAGGGCGGCCTCGGGAGGCGGTGGTGAGGGAAGGCTCGGGCGGCGGCGACAGAGGAGTAGGGGAACAAGGGGGAATGGAGGACTTAGCAAAATTTTGAGCCTGTGCGGGTGGTTAAGTCAGAAGTAGCAGTAGCGCGTTCCAGAAAGCGCGCTACTGCAACATTAGCTACAACACATTCTGGTATACACGCTACTGCTACTCCTTTCTCTTTTCCCCCCTTTTCATTTATTTTTCTTCACATTTTATTTTTTTCCTTTCACCTTATTCTATTTCTTTCATTTTCAATTACCTTTCTATTTGCTTTCCATTTAATTTTATATCCTTTAGCAGTAGCGAGTTTTGGAATAAAACGCGCTGCTACAAAGGAAGTAGCGGTAGCGCGGTTCAGTATGGATCGCTACTACTATGTGTACCCTATCGGCTAAGCCGTGGGAATTTTAGTAGTAACGTGTTTATAACAAGGCACACTACTGCTAGAACTTTATCTGTAGCGTGGTTTGTCCAGGCGCGCTACTGCTACTTAGCACCAGTGTGCTTTTCTTACCCACGCTATCGCTAAAGTTCTGTGTATAAGGTTTTCCCTAGTAGTGCTGAACTCTTTTATGCATGATTATTATAGCTTTGTATTTCTCTCCCACCTATTTATTTGATTTGGCCAACTAGATTGATTTTTCTCTCAATGGAAGAGGTGCTTTCTGATGGGTTCAATCTTGCGGTGATCTATATCGCAGTGACAGAAAGGGACAAGACACGTATTTGTATTGTTGCCAGTAAGGATAAAATGATGTGGTTTATTCATGCGTGAGTTTACTTTGTCTACATCATGTCATCTTGCTTAAGGCATTACTCGATTCTTTATGAACTTAATACTCTAGATGCATGTTGGATAACGGTCGATGTGTGGATATACATGATCATTGCCTTGGATATTGTCATGATTATTTGTTTTTCTATTATTTTCCCAACAGTAATTTGTTTACCCACCGTATCTATTTTCAAGAGAGAAGCCTCTAGTGGAAACTATGGCCCTCGGGTCTATTTATCATATATTAAAATCCAAAAATACTTTGCTACAATTTTCTGTACTTTATTTTATTTGTGTTTTATTTATCTATCTATCACTACGAGATTTGATCCTTCCAATTAACCTCTAGGGATTGACAACCCCTTGTTCGCGTTGGATGCAAGTATTTATTATTTTGTGTGTAGGTAATGCTAACGAGGTGTTGAGTGGTTCTCCTACTAGATTGATAACCTTGGTTCTTGACTGAGGGAAATACTTATCTCTACTGTACTGCATCATCCTCTGCTCTTCCAGGAAATCCCAACACAGCTCACAAGTAGCAGGGAGAATTTCTGGCACCGTTACCTGGGAGACATCATCAACATCTATCAAGTACCATCGCATAAAATTTTATCCCCTTGCATTTACATTATTTGCCATTTGCCTCTCGTTTGTATCTCCCCCACTTCTGAAACGTTTACACGAAAATAAAAAATATATTTTCCGTTTGCCTTTTGCGTGTTTGCTCACTTTATCGTTATGGCCAACTCTCCTCCCGATTTTCCATCCCCTCCTTACTTAGAGGAGGGTTCAGGAATTTTAAATTTCAAGCATGCTAATGATGAATCTTTAAAAGAAGCTTGGGATAGACTATTGGAAATACAAATGAGAGCTAAGCCTATGAGTCACATTAAAAATTGCTCCCTAGAAGTTTTTATGTTGACCTGCCTGTTGTTCATAGACATGTCTTGGATTCTATATTTGAAAATGATTTCCTTGGGAATAATGCTTTTCATACATATGAAAAGATGAAAAATTTGAAACTATTGAACCTACCATTCTAGTAAATTATCGTCAAACTGAGCTAATAAAAGAAACCAAAACTAGTATGGATTCCAATTTTCGTGGGCCGTTTAATCTTGCTTCTAAAATAAGTAGTAACGCGGTGTCACAAAATAGGTGATTTGATGCATTGGAACAAAATTTTCTCTTTGTATCGTGAAAGAGATAAAAATCCTTAGCACCAAGCTTGATCATCTTGTTCATATTATTGATAATGGCAAAGAGAGTGAAATAGGGGTTGCTAGGGCTATTAAAACTAAGGATGACAATACTTGAAACTATGCATTACACCTAGCTAGGGGCGTAACAATAACGCTAGTTGGGAGGCAAACCAATAGTTATCTTATTTTTCTAGTTCTTTTTCTGTTTTTTGGTGTGCACACAATTATGCTACTGTTATGGTTGTGTTTTTGTGTTTAAATTAGTGTTTGTGCCAAGTAAAGCCTTTGGGATGATTTGGATGATAGTTGCTTTCATTCTGCGCAAAAACAGAAACTTTTGCGTCCAGTATCAAAATTGTTAAAATTTGCTGGAGTGTGAGAAATTCTGAATTTTTTGCACATGATTGATATACAAATTTCCCACGTTGTCCTTATTTTTCAAAAAAAACCCAGTTATATAAGTATGGTCATTGTTCGAATTATTAGAGCCAGTTCTGTTTTTGATAGATTTTGTTTTAGTTGCGTTGATTGCTTATTTTGATGATTCTATGGATTGTATC
>NC_041385.1:67748510-67776094 GCF_002162155.2 Triticum dicoccoides
CCATGGTGAAGTTAGAATACAGTAGGTATAAAGCAATAATAAAATATGAATGAGTTTACAAAAGTACCAAAAGTAGTGATTTGCTTTGTTATACTAACGGATCTAACGAAGGTTTTTGTTGAGTTTTTTTGTGCTGAAGTTTTCAAGTTTTGAGTGAGATCAAGATGGATGAAGGAATAAAGAGTGGCAATAGCTTAAGCTTGGGGATGCCCGAGGCACCCCAAGGTAATATTTAAGGAATCCTAAGCATCTAAGCTTGGGGATGCCCCGGAAGGCACCCCCTCTTTCTTCTACCAACTATCGGTAATTTTACTTGGAGCTATATTTTTATTCATCACATGATATGAGTTTTGCTTGGAGCGTCGTGTATTATATGAGTCTTTGCTTTGTTTATTTTAGTTTTTCACAATCATATTTGTTAGACACACCTTTTTGAGAGGGACATGCATTATTCATGATTTGTTAGAATACTCTATGTGCTTCACTTATATCTTTTGAGCTAGGCAGTTGTTCTAGTGCTTCACTTATATTTTTTAGAGCACGGTGGTGCACTACTAGGGAAAACCTTATACACAGAAACTTATCAGTAGCGCAGGATAAAAAGAAGCGGTACTACAATTTACCACTAGCGCGTGTGAACTAAACGCGCTGCAGCTAAGTTTGTAGCAGTAGTGCGTCTCGCAGAAGAAGCGCTACTACTACAATTCCCCTACTATTCTTGACGGGCTACCAATAGTAGTAGCATGCTTAGGAAAAGCGCACTGCTGCTAAGACTATTGTAGCAGCGTGTTTTACGCAGAAAGCGCTACTGCTAAGGAAAGGAAAATAAAATGAAAAACATATAGAAAAGTAAATGGAAATGAAATAAATAGAAAAAGGGAAGGAAAAAAAGAAAATGTGAATGAAAATAAATGAAAAAGAAAAATAACGGAGAAAGGCGTAGCAGCAGCGGGCTTTCTGGACACGTGCTATAGCTATCTTAGCAGTAGCGCTTGTTACCATCCCGCGCTATAGCTAATGTAGCAGTAGCGCTTTTTCCTGGAACGCGCTACTGCTACTTTTGACTTAAACACGCGTGGTTCTTCTTCTCCACGGCCACTTCCCCTAAATCGAACTTGCACGTCTGCTGTCGCCGCCGCGCGCGCTCTCCCGTTGCCCTCCGCACGCCGTCGAGGCCGCCCCGACCCCGACCTCGACACCTCCCCCGATCCCGACCTCGATGCTCCCCTACATCGCCACTCTCCGCCATGCGCCCGCCGCCCCGACCCCGACCCCGTCGCTGACCTTGACACTGCGTGCCCCTCTCCCTAACTCCGCCGGCGCCCGAGGTGAGCACGACCTCCTCCTCCTCCTCCCCTACCTCTGCCTAGCTAGGGTTCTTTGGGTTAAATTTTGGAGTTCATCTAATTAGTTAGGGTTCATCAAATTAGATGCTAATTAGGGCAATAGTTGTTAAATAGAATTAGTTTTAGAGTTCATCAAATTAGTTAGGGTTAAATTTTAGAGTTCATCAAATTAGTTAGGGTTAAATTTTAGAGTTGATCAAATTAGTTAGGGTTCATTAAATTTTAGAGTTCATCAAATTAGTTAGGGTTAAATTTTAGAGTTCATTTAACTAGTT
The DNA here is from genome assembly GCF_002162155.2 of Triticum dicoccoides. Lineage (NCBI taxonomy): Eukaryota > Viridiplantae > Streptophyta > Magnoliopsida > Poales > Poaceae > Triticum > Triticum dicoccoides. Next base: position 67,750,132 of record NC_041385.1, read on the forward strand.
TTTTTACTATTTTTTAGTAAGTGTTTAATAGAATTAGTAAGAAAATTAATAGAACTAGTTGAACTAGTTTATTTTTAGTAAGAACTAGTTGAATTAATAGAACTAGTTTATTTTTAGTAAGAAAATTAATAAACTAGTTTATCTTTAGTAAAAACTAGTTTATTTTTATTTATAGTAAGTGCTTAACTGAACTAGTTGAATTAATACGACTATTTATTTTTAGTACGAAAATTAATAGAACTAGTTTAATTTTTTAGTTAAAGCAATTATTCCCGCATCGACGTCGATGATGCCTATCCTGTATCCTCGTCGTCGACTCGGTGGAGGAGGCCTGCTTGATCAGAGGGGCCATGTCCGGGACTGGGCTCCGCTGGGTTGGTACTGGGATGTGCTACCTGTCGTTGACTCGAACCTTTTTTTGTGGCGGTCGCATGGGCCAATAATGGTGCGGAGGCTTGAGACCCCGTGGAGGTGGTACGTCACCGTGTCAGCGAGGAGGACCAGCACGTCTATCGCTACATGGTTGCGTTGGAGGGAAGGTTCTCCAATACCTGGAAGGTTTTTTCAAGGATCTCACTGGAGCTATGATCCTGCGATGGTTCCTTCTCTTTGGGTGTCAACCGCCCGGGTCAATACCCGTCGTTCGCTAGGGTTTTAGCTGTAATAGTGAGGTTATATGTATGATACTATTCGAGATGTATTAGTGATAATATTCAACAATGAGATGATTTAGTTTTGCTAAGTGAATGCATGCTAATTTGAATACTAATTTATTTTATGATTTAGTTTTGCTTATTGAATGCTCAAATTGGAGAACTACTCCTATTTTGAATGCTCAAATTGGAGAGCACTATTTTGAATACTATTTTGTTTTTGCAGCCAAATCTCCATGTCGTCGCCGCCGTCATCCCCATCACAGGCCCCCTCCGACCTCGAGGTGAGACTAGCCAAATCTCCATATCAATATGAGTCCTATAAGATATTTTGAAATCTTTTTGTTCATATTTTCAACCATTGAAATGCAATGACCATCAAGTTTGAATTCAATGCCCATCAAGTTTGAATGCAAATAGGATATGTGCTTGCCCAAGTGGCCATGTTTGCAGGTAACACCTCCGAGTGGCCTATGTTTTGCCGGAGTGTTGATAAATTTCCGTTCCAGCAAATTTCAGGTGCTCGATATGTCCTTTTTTAGCAAAGGTCATGCCGTATTTTTCCGTTAATTTTGGCATGACTTGTGCTAGAATATGCAGGAAATATTGAGTGGCCTGGATTTTCTAGAAAGATAATTAAGCGACATTTCGGGTTGACTTGAAGTCTATCGAGGCTCCATATATGACAATCAAAAAATAAGTGAGGGAGAAAGTGTGCACCATATATGAGAGAGGAATAACCCGACTGTTGTCGTGGGTGTCATTTCTCTTTCTTCTCCTAGCGCTAGACCTTTGTTAGGCACTAGGGGAAGGAGAAGTAACGACCATCACCGACGGTCGAAACATCAGTGAGGGAGTGTGTCCACCATATATGAGAGAAGAAGAATGCCGACTGTTGTCGTGGGGGTCGCTTCTCCTTTGTTCCCGTGTTCTAGACATTTTGGTTTAATGCACTCAGGGATGAAGGGAGGAGCGACCATCATCAACGGTCGAATATATACACCACGTGAGCTAAGAGTTTACAAAAAAAGATTCGACGGACCGATAGTCAACCTGTGCTGAATAATAATGATCTAATTTAGTTTTTGTAGTACGTATATTGAATTTTAGAAGTTTAATCTTTGAATTATGAACATAGGAAATGTCGTCAAACGAAAGTCTCGCAGAGTGCTCCTGGTGCGGCGACAACCGGGGTTTCTGCGACAAGCCTCACTTGGTAGAAGCTCGGTGCTTCAACATTAAGCTCTAAGAGGCCTTCGATGCTGAAACGGTTGATACTTCTCCAATGTATCTATAATTTTTGATTGTTCCATGCTATTATATTACCCGTTTTGGATGTCTATGGGCTTTACTTTACACTTTCATATCATTTTTGGGACTAACCTACTAACCGGAGGCCCAACCCGAATTGCTGTTTTTTTGTGCCTATTTCAGTGTTTCGAAGAAAAGGAATATCAACCGGAGTCCAAATGGAATGAAACCTTCGGGAGCGATCTTTTTGGAACAAACGCAATCTAGAGGACTTGGAGCGGAAGTCAAGACAAGCGAGGCGGCCACGAGGGTGGAGGGCGCGCCCACCCCTACTGGGTGCGCCCCCTGCCTCATGGGCCCCTCGAGCGTCCACCAACCTACTTCTTCCTCCTATATATACCCACGTACCCTGAAACCTTCGAGGAGCACCACAAAAAACTATTTCCACCGTCGTAACCTTCTGTATCCGTGAGATCCCATCTTGGAGCCTTCGTCGGTGCTCCGCCGGAGGGGGAATCAACCACGGAGGGCCTCTACATCATATCCAAGGCCTCTCCGATGAGTTGTGAGTAGTTTACCACAGACCTTCGGGTCCATAGTTATTAGCTAGATGGCTTCTTCTCTCTCTTTGAATCTCAATACAAAGTTCTCCTCGATCTTCTTGGAGATCTATTCAATGTAACTCTTTTTGCAGTGTGTTTGTCGAGATCCGATGAATTGTGGGTTTATGATCAAGTTTATCTATGAGGAATATTTGAATCTCCTCTGAATTCTTTTATGTGTGATTAAGTTATGTTTGCAAGTCTTTCGAATTATCAGTTTGGTTTGGCCTACTGGATTGATCTTTCTTGCAATGGGAGAAGTGCTTAGCTTTGGGTTCAATCTTGTAGTGTCCTTTCCCAGTGACAGCAGGGGCAGCAAGGCACATATTGTATTGTTGCCATCGAGGATAAAAAGATGGGGTTTACATCATATTTCATGAGTTTATCCCTCTACATCATGTCATCTTTCTTAATGCGTTACTCTGTTCTTTATGAACTTAATACTTTAGATGCATGCTGGATAGCGGTCGATGTGTGGAGTAATAGTAGTAGATGCAGGCAGGAGTCGGTCTACTTGTCACGGACATGATGCCTATATACATGATCATGCCTAGATAATCTCATAATTATTCACTTTTCTATCAATTGCTCGACAGTAATCTGTTCACCCACCGTAATACTTATGCTATCTTGAGAGAAGCCACTAGTGAAACCTATGGCCCCTGGGTCTATCTTTTATCATATAAGCTTTCAATCTACTTTTATTTGCATCTTTTACTTTTCCAATCTATATCATAAAAATACCAAAAATATTATCTTATCCTTTTATCTCTATCAGATCTCACTTTCACAAGTGGTCGTGAAGAGATTGACAACCCCTTTATTGCGTTGGTTGCGAGTTCTTGTTTATTTGTGTAGGTGCGTGGGACTTTTTAGGATCCTCCTACTCGATTGATACCTTGGTTCTCAAAAACTGAGGTAAATACTTATCCTCTTCAAGGAAAACCAACGCAAGCTCAAGACATAGCAAGAAGGATTTCTGGCGCCGTAGCCGGGGAGGTCTTCGCTCAAGTCAAGACATAACAAGTACCCATCTCAAATTCATCTCCCTCGCATTACATTATTTGCCATTTGCCTCTCATTTTCCTCTCCCCCACTTCACCCTTGCCGTTTTATTCGCCCTCTCTTTCCCAATCTTCTCCTCTCTCTTCTCCTCTCTCTTTTGCTTGCCTTTTTTGCTTTCTTGTGTGTTGGCTTGCTTGTCGTGATGGCGCATGATAATACCAAACTATGTGACTTTTCCAATACCAACAATAATGATTTCCTTAGTACTCTGATTGCTCCTCTTAATGATGTTGAGTCTTGTGAAATCAATGCTGCTTTGCTGAATCTTATTATGAAAGATCAATTCTCCGGCCTTCCTAGTGAAGATGCCGCTACCCATCTAAACAACTTTGTTGATTTGTGTGAGATGCAAAAGAAGAAAGATACGGATAATGATATTGTTAAATTGAAGTTATTTCCGTTTTCACTTAGAGATCATGCTAAAGTTTGGTTTTTGTCTTTGCCTAAGAATAGTATTGATTCATGGAATAAGTGCAAAGATGCTTTTATCTCTAAGTATTTTCCTCCTGCTAAGATCATCTCTCTTAGGAACGATATTATGAATTTTAAACAACTTGATCATGAGCATTTTGCCCAATCTTGGGAAAGAATGAAATTAATGATTCGCAATTGCCCTACTCATGGTTTGAATTTATGGACGATCATACAAAATTTTTATGCCGGATTGAATTTTGCTTCTAGAAATCTTTTAGATTCGGCCGCGGGAGGCACTTTTATGGAAATCACTTTAGGAGAAGCTACTAATCTCCTTGATAACATTATGGCTAATTATTCTCAATGGCACACCGAAAGATCTACTAGTAAAAAAGTGCATGCTATAGAAGAAATTAATGTTTTGAGTAGAAAGATGGATGAACTTATGAAATTGTTTGCTACTAAGAGTGCTCCTATTGATCCCAATGATATGCCTTTGTCTACCTTGATTGAGAATAATAATGAATCTATGGATGTGAATTTTGTTGGTAGGAATAATTTTGGTAACAATGATTATAGAGGAAACTTTAATACTAGACCATTCCCTAGTAATTCCTCAAATAATTATGGAAATTCCTACAATAATTCTTACGGTAATTATAATAAGATGCCCTCTGATTTTCATAATAGTGTTAAAGAATTTATGATCTCTCAAAAGAATTTTAATGCTTTGCTTGAAGAAAAATTGCTTAAAGTTGATGATTTGGCTAGGAACGTTGATAGACTTTCGCTTGATGTTGATTCATTGAAACTTAGATCTACTCCTCCTAAGCATGGTATCAATGAGTCTCTCAAAGCTATGAGAATTTCCATTGATGAGTGCAAGGAAAGAACCGCTAGATTGCGTGCTAAGAAAGATTGCTTTGTAAAGGCGTGTTCTTCTAGTTTCCATGAAAATAATGATGAAGATCTAAAAGTTATTGATGTGTCCCCTATTAAATCTTTGTTTTGCAATTTGAATCTTAATAATGATGGGACTAGAGATGAGTCGACTTTAGTTAAAAGGCATCCCAATGATTCAGAGTTTTTAGATCTTGATGCTAAATTTGGTAAAAGTGGGATTGGAGAGGTCAAGACTTTAAATAGCATTGAACCCACTGTCTTGGATTGCAAGGAATTTAATTATGATAATTGTTCTTTAGTAGAAATCCGTGTTGAATTCTCCTCATGCTTATAGTCAAAATAAAGCTTTTACCAAACATATTGTTGATGCCTTGATGCAATCTTATGATGAAAAACTTAACTTGGAAGTTTCTATACCTAGAAAACTTTATGATGAATGGGAACCTACTATAAAGATTAAAATTAAAGACCATGAGTGTTATGCTTTGTGTGATTTGGGTGCTAGTGTTTCCACAATTCCAAAAACTTTATGTGATATCCTAGGTTTCCATGATCTTGATGATTGTTCTTTAAATTTGCACCTTGCGGATCCACCATTAAAAAGCCTATGGGAAGAATCAATGATGTTCTTATTGTTGCAAATAGGAATTATGTGCCCGTATAATTTTTCGTTCTTGATATAGATTCCAATCTTTCTTGTCCTATTATTCTTGGTAGACCTTTCCTTAGAACGATTGGTGCAATTATTGATATGAAGGAAGGGAATATTAGATTTCAGTTTCCATTAAGGAAAGGCATGGAGCACTTTCCAAGAAAGAAAGTTAAATTACCTTATGAATCTATCATGCGAGCTACTTCTGAATTGAATGCCCAAGATGGCACTACTTAGATCTATCCTCACTTTTATGCCTAGCTAGGGGCGTTAAACGATAGCGCTAGTTGGGAGGCAACCCAATTTTATTTTATTTTTGTTTTTGCTTCTGTTTAGTAATAAATTTTTCATCTACCTTCTGTTTAGATGTGTTTTCATGTTTTAATTAGTGTTTGTGCCAAGTAGAACCTATAGGATAACCTACGGTGATAGTTAATTTGATTCTGCTGAAAAACAGAACCTTTGCGTGCACGAAAATAATTTTAGTAATTCACAGGAACGTGATTTTGTGTTGATTCTTTTTGCTGTAGATCAATAGGCAAATTGCCCAGTACTTCCTATTTTGGTAGGATTGTTAGAGTTCCATAAGTATTCGAGAGTTATAGATTGCTACAGACTGTTCTGTTTTTGACAGATTCTGTTTTTCGTGTGTTGTTTGCTTATTTTTATGCATCTATGGCTAGTATTAAGTGGTATGAACCATAGATAAGTTGGAATACAGTAGGTTTAACACCAATATAAATAAATAATGAGTTCATTACAATACCTTATGTGGTGGTTTTTCTTTCTTGCTCTAACAAAGCTTATGGGATTTCCTGTTAAGTTTTGTGTTGTCAAGTTTTCAAGTTTTGGGTAAAGATTTGATGGATTATGGAATAAGGAGTGGCAAGAGCCTAAGCTTGGGGATGCACATGGCACCCCAAGATATTCAAGGATAACCAAAATCCTAAGCTTGGGGATGCCCCCTCTTTCATCTTCGTCTATCGGTAACTTTACTTGGAGCGAGTGTTGCAGGGGCCACGAACGAGGTGGCGACCCTGAAAGAAGCAGTGTCCGGATCCCTCCAAGGAGAAGCGCCAGGGTCTATCCGCTAGGCTCCTCCTCGGCGCCTCCCGCCGGTGGCCACTCCGGCCCCGGCGGCCACCCCCTCCACTCACCGGTGGTCTCTACGGCTCCGGCGGCCACCTTCTCTTCACGCTGGTTGCCACTCCGGCGCCGGCGGCCACAACCTCTCTATCCTTGGCCCCTTGTGGCTAGTTCACTTCATCTTTTCGTCCATCCTCTGGAAGTGACGGATCACGGGAGCTGACTATGGATCCTCCTTCACTCAACTTTGCTCGAGGTAAAGAGTTTCAGCTTTTGATGCGACAAAAGTTTGGCCATCCAGTGGTGTTTTCCTCGGGTTTTCGTCAACGTGAGTTCACTTTGGTGGTGTCCTTCTGTCGGGCTAGGTTTCGCTTGGATTGCCACACGGTTAGTATCACTCTACAATCTTGTTTTGGGGGGTATCCTCAGGGTTTCCGTGTGCATCACCTTAAGGACAGATCTTTCAAGTTCTCTGTTGCTTCCAAAGCTGTGGGTTTTGAAATTTATAATCATGGTCGAGTGATCGAAAAGGATTTTGAGCTAGTGTTCAATCTTTGGGGTTTTGGTGGCCCAAACTAGCTACATGAAGAGCAGCTTTTTTATCGTGAAGAGGAAGCTTCTTGGACCTTGGTTACTAATGGTTATCGCCCGCGGGCTGCTGCCGGCAATGTCTCTGGCGAGCAACTCCGGCCGTCGGTTTTTTCTCGTCTCGCGGGTATTTCGTGCTCCAGCAATAATGAGGTCTCTGTCAATAATGAGCCCATAATGCGCGATCTTAATAGCTCAGGCGAGGTTAACGCGCCGGTTTCTCAGAGCGGGAATCAGGGCTTTTCAAATGACAGATTACAGTGCTATGCTTGCGGAAAATTGGGCCACTTTGCCAGGGAGTGTGGTGAGCAACATCTACCTGGGCTTTTTCCTTTCCTTCGATTCGCTACTTTCCCCAGCCCACCAGTCGAGGCGTGGGACATGGACGCGGTCCACGATTGGTTTAAGTCTTCCGGCCCGGCCCGTGATCCCTCGGTAGTTTCCTCTTTTAGTCAGCTATGTAAGGGATCTTTTCCTAATTTTCAGCCCCGAATTGCCCTTGCCTCCTCAACTTCTGTGCTCTGCTCCCCTGCTCCTCTCCAGCCCACCAACCCTGCTCCGGGTACCTCAAGCTCACCGTCGTCATTGAGAGTTAGTGTGGCGGTGCCAATGGCCAATATCCCAATTGATCCACGGCCTTTTGTGCCTCACGGCTTTGACATTCAGCAAGTTCCTGGTCGCAATGCGGTGGCGCGGGTGGTGCTCCCTCAACGGCCTCATCGTCACGAAGACTGGGTAATCGCTACAATCCATCCTCTGCCTGCTGATGCTCCTTTCCCCAATGTAAGAGATGTTCTTGAAGAGTTTATTGTTGAGCATAGGCAGTTGGGGTTGAGAGACATTCAACACTGTCCCTTTGGTGAGGCTTATGTGCGTCTGACGAGGGTTAGAGATAGAGATAAGTTGGTGCTTGATAGTCCACATGAATTTGGTGATGTGTTCATCTCTTTTGTGAAGCATGATGAAGGCAGAAACCATAGAAGGGTTCATTTCAATAGAACTGTCTGGTTATTACTCACAGGAGTGCCTTTTGATTTTCGAAACACTGAAGATCTTGCATGTGCCGTCAGTAAGTTTGGCCGTATGATCTCTTGGGATAAGGAGGATGACCACATGGGCCGCATTGTAGTGAAAGCGAGAGTCATGAACTTGGATATTATTCCTAAGAGTATGAGATGGTCTGAAGGGGATGAGTTTGAGGAAGACGGTTGGTCTTCTTCCATTGAAATTCTGGCTAGTGAGTTGCTTGGTGGGGGACCAGCAGATGAGGACCCAATTCCTCCTGACAATGTGGACCCACACCCACTTCCTGAAGATGTTGAGCAAGGTAATGGTTTCCATAATGATGCTGTTAACAACGTACCTATGGATGATCAGAATGAGGATGACTGGGGACAATGGAATTTACCACAACAGGATAACCACAATGCTGCCCTAGAGGACCTCTTAGATGCTGTGGAGCAGGAAGAATTGGCTTGGGCTGATGGAGAAGACCTGCTACCTGCAGTCAGTAACAGTAGTTTATCTTCAGATATGTCTTTTTCTGAAGGAGACAATTCCAATTTCCTGTTGCCACCTACACTTGCTGTGATTCCCCAACCTATTTATGCTGAGCCAGCTGTTGCACCTCCTGTCATTATGGTTGCAGATGGACTGCAGAACATCATCCAGACTTACCAATCTGATGATGAAGAGCCTCCTCTGATGCAAGAACAGCACCTGCATGCTGCTTTGCCAGCTGAACTTCCCCATGATCAAGTTGCTGCAAACCTTTTGGAGATTGCTGCAGTTAGCTTCTCACCTGTTGCTCAAGCTTTGGAATCATCTGCCATTATCTAGCAATTTGGACCTGCAGTGGATTCTGGCCTGGTTCCTGTTATGCCCCAGGGTGCTCCAGGGACCTCTGGAATTATTCCCTCTTTGGCTGCAAGCTCTTCAACTGAAGCCCTGTTGGGCAACACTGGACCTTTCAATACTTCAAGAGGAAGCCTGGAGCCAGTTGCAAACCTGGAGGATCTTCAACCTGGGCTCCAAGGTAACTGGGTTAACAGAATTGATGAGCACTTCAGCATGGCACCTTCTCTTCTTGGTCTGAAATGTATTCAAATGGCTGAATCTGCTAATAATGCTCTTGCTGTTTCTGAAGAAGGTCTTTTGTTGTGGAAAAAGCACTTCCAGGAGGAACATGTGGAAAATAAGAGTTCTTTCACTGCCAACATTCCTGTAAGTTGGTTTAACTTTATTGTCCACCTTCTCCTGTCCCCTGATAAGTTTGATTGGACTGTCAAGATGTTAAAATCTGGAATGTGGGAACTTGTCTCTGCAGTGGAAAACATGGATCATGCTTTTCTATTTTACATTCCTCATAAGTGTCCTGCTACTCATGCACCTATTTGTCAGGCAATTAACACTGATGAGCAAGTTAATTATGATCAGGGCAAGGAAAATATTGGACAGGCCCCAAATATGCTGGATGTGGAATTCCAGGACCTACTGCATCCTTTTGGCTCTGACAATTTGAGGAAGAGAAGGAATGGGAAGACTCCCCTAGTTGAAACTGAGGTAAGAAGAAGTGATAGAATAAAAAAGGATAATGCTGGTTTCAGAAGGAATTCCTGCTCAAATAATAACTGTTTGCCTTGTAATGCTGCTCCTCCAATCATTCAAAAGTCAGTTGTTAAAAACCTTACTGCTTCTTTCTGTAAGGTTGCTGAGAGGGAACTGGAGGACAAGCTGGCTAAAAAGCCCAGGAGAAGGCTAGATGAAGACCTGGTCAAGGTATCCCTGACCAAGGGAGAGGACAATCCATCCAACACTTCCTGATGATAGTGGCCATCTGCTGGCTTAGGGTTTTTAGGAGCAGTGCTTTTGGACCTTGTTGCTCTTACTGGGCTTTCTTAATTTCTGATGTATTGAGGGAAGTTTGGCTCTATATGGAACTTGTTGATCTGATGGTGTACTCTACTTTTAAGACCTATGAGCTGTGTGGTTTGTGGCTGTTGTGCTGCAATTGTGGTGTGTTCTGCTTCCTGGCTCTGTGCTTTTTGTGCTTCCTCTTGGCTGATCAAGTGTTGGTACTTGATTTCTGGTGCAAAAACTGCTATTGTTTTAATGAATAACACAAACAGAAACTGGAGTATCCTAAACTGGAATATTAGAGGGATGAATTCTGAAGACAAATGGTTGGCTCTAAGGCAAAAAATTGATGAGAGTGATTGTAACATTTTGTGCCTTCAAGAAACTAAAAGAGATTCTTTTGATACAGCTTACATTAAAAACTTCTGTCCTAACAGAATTAATAAATTTGCTTTCCTCCCATCTGTTGGTGCTTCTGGGGGATTGCTTGTTGCTTGGAATGGTACACAGTTTACTGGAGAAGTTATTGCATAGAACAGATTCTCTCTCTCGGTTCAGTTCACCAGTTTGCAGTCCAATCAGTCATGGATCCTAACTAACATATATGGTCCTTGTGACCCACAGGATAAAGTGGATTTCATTAATTGGTTCTTGAACATTCATATGCCTGCAGATGTAGACTGGATTCTTATGGGTGACTTTAATCTTATGAGGGCACCTTCAGACAGAAACAGACCTGGTGGAGATGTGAATGACATGCTTTTGTTTAATGAGGCAATCAGCAATCAAGGCTTAATTGAGTTACCTTTGCAGGGAAGAAAGTTCAGTTGGAGTAACATGCAACAGGACCCTCTATTGGTGAAACTGGATTGGTTTTTCACTTCTGCCTCTTGGATGACCTCTTTCCCTAACACTATTGTGTTCCCTCTTGCAAAACCTATTTCTGATCACTTTCCTTGTGTTATTAAAATTGGCACTGCAATCCCAAAAGCAAGAGTCTTTAGATTTGAAAACTATTGGTTGCAACACTCAGACTTCAAGGAGGTGGTTGCTGCTGCTTGGAGCATACCAGTGGGAAATCTTGATGCAGTTAAAAGTTTGAATGCTAAATTTAAAAACTTGAGGAGAGCTTTAAAGTTGTGGGCCAAGTCTTTATCTTGTTTGAGAGCTCAAATTGCTAAACTCAATGAGCTCATCTTTCTATGGGATTTCTTTGAGGAATTTAGAGAATTGGAAATTCATGAATGGAACTGCAGGGCCATTCTCAAAGATCAGCTGCTACTTCTTCTGAGGAATCAAAAGATTTACTGGAAGCAAAGGGGTAAAATTAAAGGAGTCAAATTTGGAGATGAGAACACAAAATTTTTCCATACTAAAGCATCTATCAATCACAGGCACAATCATTTGCTGTTCTTCAAAATGATGACCAAGTGGAAATTTCAGATCATGCTGGGAAAGCTGCAATACTCTGGGAATCTTATAAGAAAAGAATGGGCACATCTCACAAAACAACAATGCACTTTGATTTGAATTCCTTATTTGGCCCCAGGCAGGACCAAGCCATTTTTGACAACTTGGAGCTACCTTTCACTGAGGAAGAAATCAATGCCGTTGTCAAGGATCTCCCACTTGACAAATCACCAGGCCCTGATGGCTTCAACAATGAATTTTTCAAATCCTGTTGGGATATTATTAAAGTGGATGTGTTTAGATTTATTCAGGATTTTCATGCTGGGCAAATCTCAATTGAGAGCTTAAACACCTCCTACATCACCCTGATCCCTAAAGGAAGTACTCCTCTGACAGCAAATGACTTCAGGCCAATCTCTCTACTTAATTACTGTCTTAAACTTGTCACCAAATTGTTGGCCAATAGGTTGCAGAAAGTGATTCTCAAACTGGTGCATATCAAACAATATGGATTCTTAAAGGAAAGATCCATCCATGACTGCTTGGGCTGGGCATTTGAGTATCTTCATCAATGCCATAAATCTAGAGAAGAAGTTATTGTCCTCAAACTAGATTTTGAGAAGGCTTTTGACACCATTGAGCACCAGGCAATTTTGGATATCTTAAAGGCCAAAGGGTTTGGAGACAAATGGATAAACTGGATTAAAATGCTGTTTACTTCTGCATCATCTGCCATATTGCTTAATGGTGTACCAGGAAAAAAGTTTTACTGTCTCAGAGGTGTAAGGCAAGGAGACCCTCTATCCCCTCTCTTATTTGTGTTGGCTGCTGATTTGCTCCAGTCAATTCTCAATAAAGCCATGCACTTGAGTTTACTCACATCACCTCTGCAAGTGGAGTCATGCCCTGATTTTCCTATTATCCAGTATGCCGATGAAACTATGGTTCTTCTACAAGCTGATGCAAAGCAGCTCCATTGCCTAAAAGCACTCCTCAATACGTTTGCAGATGCTACTGGTCTGAAAGTGAACTACAACAAGTCAAGCCTCATCCCAATTAATGTTTCAGAAGACAAGGTGGAAATTTTGACAAATACCTTCCACTGCAAAAGAGAATCATTTCCCATCCAGTACTTGGGAGCACCCTTGGGTCTTCATAAACCAACTGTGGAGCAATGCTTTCCACTTGTCACACGACTGCAGAAGAAGCTTGTGGGCTTATCTTCCTTCATGACACTGGCTGGCAGACTGTTACTAGTGAAATCTGTCTTAAACTCTCTTTTGATCTACCTTATGGGATGCCTTGATGTCCCTGTGACTATTAAAACCCAAGCTATCAAGTACTTGAGGCATTGTTTATGGAGAGGTCCTGATCTAGAGGACCACAGGCCTGCTATGGTTGCTTGGAGTACTGTTTGTAGACCTAAGGATCAAGGAGGCTTGGGGGTCAAGGATATTTTTGTTCAGAACAAAGCCCTTCTGCTCAAGAACTTGCACAAATTTTATAATAGGCACAACATCCCATGGGTCAATTTGATTTGGGAAACCTACTATTGTAATGGTGTGTTGCCTGGCAATTCTTGGGTTGGATCTTTTTGGTGGAAGGCAAACCTCAAGCTCATTGACAACTTTAAATCATTGGCCAGATGTCACATAGGGGATGGTAAAAGTGTTTTATTTTGGTATGATCTATGGCACTCAGCTTGTTTACAAGACTTGTTCCCACACCTCTTATCCTTTGTGAAGAACAACAACACTACTGTGCACACTATTATTCATACTGAATTCCTGGAAGATTTATTCCACCTTCCACTCACTGTGCAAGCCTTCCAGGAATTTGAAAATATGGAAGACATTTGTATTGCTTTAAGAACCTCTGCCACCCTGGATTGCACTGACACCTGGAGTTACATTTGGGGCAATGACCAATTCTCGGTTGCTCAGGCTTATAAAGTAATGATGGGAGTTAAAATAGTGCCCCAGCAGTTTAACTGGATTTGGAATAGTTCGTGCCAGCCCAAACACAAGGTGTTCTTCTGGAGGTTACTTCATGATAGGCTTAATACCAGGAACCTTCTGCGCAGGAAAACATTTCATTTGGAAAGCTACAACTGTGCTGTCCATAACTGTCCTCAGGAGGAAACATTGCAGCATCTCTTTTGGACCTGTCCTTTTGCCTCCCAGTGCTGGGATCTATTATGCCCTACAAGACAAGCTCATGTTTCTGTGCTTGAAGCTTTTGATGACCTCAGACAAAAATTACATGTACCTTTCTTCATGGAAATCATCATCCTAGCTTCTTGGGCCATCTGGATTTCAAGAAATAATCTCATCTTTCAAGCAATTCAACCTTCAGTTTAGAGGTGGAAAGCAATCTTCCTTGAAGAGATTAACTTGCTCAGATTCAGGATTAAAAAGAGTTATGCTAGGGCTTTCTGTGATTGGCTTGACCATCTTGTTCTGTAATTTGTAATTTTTTATTTTTTTAAGTTTGTTTTGGTTTTTCTTTCTTTTTTCTAGGGCTTACCTCAAGCCTTAGTACTGTTGGACCTTTGTTTTTTCTTTCTTTATTAATATAAAAAATTGCAGTGGGGTTTTGCCCTACTGTGTACAGTCAAAAAAAAAACTTTACTTGGAGCTATATTTTTATTCGCCGCATGATATGTGTTTTGATTGGAGCATCTTGTATGATATTAGTCTTTGCTTTTTAGATTACCACAATCATCCTTTCTTTACACACCTTTTGGGAGAAACCCACTTGATTGGAATTTATTAGAATACTCTATGTGCTTCACTTATATCTTTTGAGTTAGATAGTTTTGCTCTAGTACTTCACTTAAATATTTTAGAGAACGGCGGTGGCTTAATTTTGTAGAAATTGTTGATCTCTCATGCTTCACTTATATTATTTTGAGAGTCTCTTAGAACAGCATGTTATTTGCTATGGTTTTAAAATTGGTCCTAGAATGATGGGCATTGAAGTTGGGTATAATAAAAACTATCATAGGAAGTGAATTGGATGCTATGATCAATTTGATACTTGATAATTGTTTCGAGATATAGAGGTGGTAATATTAGAGTCATGCTAGTTGGGTGATTATGAATTTAAAGAATACTTGTGTTGAAATCTGTGATTCCCGTAGCATGCACATATGGTGAACCGCTTTGTGATGAAGTTGGAGCACAATTTTATTTATTGATTGTCTTCCTTATGAGTGGCGGTCAGGGACGAGCAATGGTCTTTTCCTACCAATCTATCCCCCTAGGAGCATGCACGTAGTACTTTGTTTTCAATAGCTTGTAGATTTTTGCAATAAGTATATGATTTCTTTATGACTAATGTTGAGTCCATGGATTATACGCACTCTCACCCTTCCACCATTGCTAGCCTCTCTTGTGCCGCACAACTTTCGCTGGTACCATACACCCACCATATACCTTCCTCAAAACAACCACCATACCTACCTATTATGGCATTTCCATAGCCATTCTGAGATATATTGTCATGCAACTTTCCATCGTTCCATTTCTTATGACACGCATCATCATTGTCATATTGCTCTTTGCATCATCATGTAGTTGACATCGTATTTGTGGCAAGGCCACCTTCATAATTTTCATACATATCACTCTTGATTCATTGCATATCCCGGTACACCGCCGGAGGCACTCATATAGAGTCATATCTTGTTGTAATCTTGAGTTGTAAGAAAATAAAAGTGTGATGATCTTCATTATTAGAGCATTGTCCCAAGTGAGGAAAGGATGATGGAGACTGTGATTCCCCCACAAGTCGGGATGAGACTTCGGACTTCAAAAAAGAGAGGCAAAAGAGCCCACCAAATAAAAAAAGAGATAAATGCCAAATAAAAAAAAGAGAAAGGCCAAATAAATTAAAAAATGATGAGAGAAAAAGAGAGAAGGGACAATGCTACTATCCTTTTTACCACACTTGTGCTTCAAAGTAGCACCATGATCTTCATGATAGAGAGTCTCCTATGTTGTCACTTTCATATACTAGTGGGAATTTTTCATTATAGAACTTGGCTTGTATATTCCAATGATGGGCTTCCTCAAAGTGCCCTAGGTCTTCGTGAGGAAGCGAGTTGGATGGGCCCCCACTTAGTTTCTTTTGTTGAGCTTTCATACACTTATAGCTCTAGTGCATCCGTTGCATGGCAATCCCTACTCACTCACATTGATATCTATTAATGGGCATCTCCATAGCCCATTGATACGCCTAGTTGATGTGAGACTATCTTCTCCTTTTTTTCTTCTCCACAACCACCATTCTATTCCACATATAGTGCTATGTCCATGGCTCACGCTCATGTATTGCGTGAAAGTTCAAAATGTTTGAGATTACTAAAGTATGAAACAATTGCTTGGCTTGTCATCGGGGTTGTGCATGATTAAATACTTTGTGTGATGAAGATAGAGCAACAACCAGACCATATGATTTTGTAGGGATAACATTCTTTAGCCATGTTATTTTGAGAAGACATGATTGCTTAGTTAGTATGCTTGAAGTATTACTATTTCTTATGTCAATATGAACTTTTATTTTGAATCATTTGGATCTGAACATTCATGCCACAATAAAGAAAATTACATTGAGAATTATGCTAGGTAGCATTCCACATCAAAAATTCTTTTTTTATCATTTACCTACTCGAGGATGAGCAGGAATTAAGCTTGGGGATGCTTGATACGTCTCCAGCGTATCTATAATTTTTGATTGTTCCATGCTATTATATTACCTGTTTTGGATGTTTATGGGCTTTACTTTACACTTTTATATCATTTTTGGGACTAACCTACTAACCGGAGGCCCAGCCCGAATTGCTGTTTTTTTGCCTATTTCAGTGTTTTGAAGAAAAGGAATATCAAACGGAGTACAAATGGAATGAAACCTTCGGGAGCGATCTTTTTGGAACAAACGCAATCCAGAGGACTTGGAGTGGAAGTCAAGAAACAAGCGAGGCGCCCACGAGGGTGGAGGGCGCGCCCACCCCTATTGGGCGCCCCCCCTGCCTCGTGGGCCCCTCGAGCGTCCACCAACCTACTTCTTCCTCCTATATATACTCACGTACCCTGAAACCTTTGAGGAGCACCATGAAAAACTATTTCCACCGTTGTAACCTTTTGTATCCGCGAGATCCCATCTTGGAGCCTTCACCGGCGCTCCGCCGGAGGGGGAATCGACCACGGAGGGCCTCTACATCATCTCCAAGGCCTCTCCGATGAGTTGTGAGTAGTTTACCACAGACCTTCGGGTTCATAGTTATTAGCTAGATGGGTTCTTCTCTCTCTTTGAATCTCAATACAAAGTTCTCCTCGATCTTCTTGGAGATCTATTCGATGTAACTCTTTTTGCGGTGTGTTTGTCGAGATCCGATGACTTGTGTGTTTATGATCAAGTTTATCTATGAGAAATATTTGAATCTCCTCTGAATTCTTTTATGTGTGATTAAGTTATCTTTGCAAGTCTCTTAGAATTATCAGTTTGGTTTGGCCTACTGGATTGATCTTTCTTGCAATGGGAGAAGTGCTTAGCTTTGGGTTCAATCTTGCGGTGTCCTTTCCCAGTGGCAGCAGGGGCAGCAAGGCACGTATTGTATTGTTGCCATCGAGGATAAAAAGATGGGGTTTACATCATATTGCATGAGTTTATCCCTCTACATCATGTCATCTTTCTTAATGCATTACTCTGTTCTTTATGAACTTTATACTTTAGATGCATGCTGGATAGCGGTCGATGTGTGGAGTAATAGTAGTAGATGCAGGCAGGAGTCGGTCTACTTGTCACGGACGTGATGCCTATATACATGATCATGCCTAGATAATCTCATAATTATTCGCTTTTCTATCAATTGCTCAACAGTAATTTGTTCAGCGACCGTAATACTTATGCTATCTTGGGAGAAGCCACTAGTTAAACCTATGGCCCGCGGGTCTATCTTTTATCATATAAGCTGTCAATCTACTTTTATTTGCATCTTGTACCTTTCCAATCTATATCATAAAAATACCAAAAATATTATCTTATCATATTATCTCTATCAGATCTCACTTTCGCAAGTGGTCATGAAGGGATTGACAACCCCTTTCTTGCATCCGTTGCAAGTTCTTGTTTGTTTGTGTAGGTGCGTGGAACTTTTGAGGAGCCTCCTACTGGATTGATACCTTGGTTCTCAAAAACTAAGGGAAATACTTACGCTACTATTGCTGCATCACCCTTTCCTCTTCAAGGAAAACCAACGCAAGCTTGAGACGTAGCAACGGTACGCTACGATGCAAAGTGTTTTTTCGTAATTAAGCTCAACTTCTACTACTTCAACGTGTAATTTTTGTCTTTTACAATTCAACTAGCTTATCCCATGCCATGCAAGACGCTATGTCTTGGAGAGGATGGATTTTGAAGATCATGAGGATATGGAATTAAAGAAAATTCACCTAAGGACCCATCATGGTATGGATATTGAGGTAAATCTATACAATTATGAGAGTGTATCCCATTTTGGTTGCCCGAATTGGGAAGCACTTTGCAAGATGTATGATTTTCAAGAGGGTATGCTTGTCACCATGGATCTTGGTGATCCTGACATCGAGAAAGACAATTTGGACATTCGGGTCCTTGTTGATACGCTTCCAATTCTACCGCTATGTGAGTTTCTCAAACATAGTTATTAAGTAATTTATATTGTTAAAAATAGTTGACAGCTTATTTTCATTCTTCAAAGAATGTGCGGATGATGGTAGACAGAACCTACTACACTGATGGCTCTGAGTTAACTTATTAGGAGAAAAATCATCTCGTCGCATTTTGTACTGATCTTGAGAATTACAGTATCTATTATCAAACTCCTCCACATTATGGTCAATAGGTGCCGCTAGTGCATGCGTTGAACTATTCTGACATCCACGGAGATGTCATGGTAAGATTTTTTAGTATTACGACATTTGTGCATCTTTTGCATAAATTCTTCTAAAATTGAACTACATTGCTAACTACGAAGTTATTACTATATTTTTCAACAGATAATCCCGCAGGAGTGTGTGCCTCAACTGATGTTTCAGAAAGGCCGCCTTGATTTTTTGAATATACGTCTAGGTCATCCTACGAATCACTCCTGTTCATATCGGATTTCTAAAACCAATGAAGACATGACAATCAAAGATTGGAAAAAATGTATGGTCACTCATAGGGAGGTACTTGGAAACAACATTAGGCGAAGGGCAAGAATTGGTGACAGGATAATCTCCATTCTCCATAATGGAGAGTCAGGGCCTATCTTGTTTTATGCTATTTTACCTAAGAGATCCTAGTAGGTCCTATGAGATAGAAGTAGGTCCTAGGTACAATGTGTTATTGTGTGGTACAACATGTTAGAGTTGATGATGATGAGGAGTTGTGATTATGACTACTGACCAACTTGCTATATGATGTCTCATTGATAAAAATGATGATCATGAGGAGGTGTTATATGACAATGATGTATTATGATGATAAGTTGTTAATGATATGATGATGATGATGATGATGATGATGATGATGATGATGATGATGATGATGATGATGATGATGATGATGATAAGATATTATGTCCTTGGGTCAAAGAACCGTGGTTTAGTTTCAAGTGCATGGATCCAAAGTGACCAATGGTCACTTTGGATCCATGCACTTGAAACTAATCCACGGTTCTTTCACCTAATGATGTAGTAACTCATTCTGATGTAAAAACAACCTCTAAATTGCTACTATAAGAAAACTTGTATGATGGCGTATGAATACAGAATAAAACAAAAAAAAAATATATCCAACAATCACTACTAGGGAAAAGCCTAGTAGCAGCGCGGGTTTTAGGCCTATTAGTAGCGCGGGCAGGAGCGCTACTGATAAGGCGCTACAGCTAACGCTTAGCAATAGCGCGCCTAGACCCGCGCTACTGCTAAATTGACTTAGTAGTAGCGCTTCTCCAGAACAGCTCTACTGGTAATTAGTAGTAGGGCTTCTCCTTTCCCGCGCTACTACTATTATTTATTATTTTATTTCTTTTTTATTTCATGTTGTATTCATACACCTTTACACAAGTTTTCATACAACAGGAATTCAGAGATTGTTTTTACATCATAATGAGTTATTACATCACGGGGTGAAAGAACCGTGGACTAGTTTCAAGTGGATGTCCATCCACTTGAAACTAATACGCGATTCTTTCACCCAATGATATAATAATATCATCATCATCATCATATCATTAACAACTTATCAGCATAATACATCATTGTCATATAACACCTCCTCAAGATCATCATTTTCATCAATGACATCACATAGCAAATTGGTCACTAGTCGTAATCACACGTACTCCTCATTATCAACTCTAACACATTACCACATAATAAACATATTATACCTCATAGGACCTACTACATTCGATTAAGACCTACTACATTTTCTAAGGTAAAATAGCAAAAAACAAGATAGCCCTGGACTCTCCATTATGGAGAATGGAGATTAGCCTGTCTCCAATTCTTGCCTTTCGCTGAATGTTACTTCCAAGAACCTCCTTGCGGATGTCCATACATTTCTTCCATTCTTTGATGAACATGTGTTCACCGGTTTTAGAAATCCGATATGCATAGATGAGCTCCCTAGATTTACCCGGCAGTATGTTCAGAACTGTAAGGCGACTATTCAGATACATCAGATGAGGCACACAATCCATCGGGAGTTTCTGTTGAAAAACATAGTAATAACTTCGTAGTTAGCAATGATGTACTAGTTTTAGAAGTATGCAAAAGATGCACGGATGTCGTAATAGTAAAACATCTTACCAGGGTATCTCCAGAGAAGTTACCATGGTTCAACACGTGCACTAGTGGCTCATATTCACCATAATTTGGAGGAGTTCGATAATAGTTATTGTAATCCTCAAGAAGAGTACAAAATGCGATCAGATGATTTTTCTCCTTATAAGTTAATTCGGAGCCATCGGTGTAGTGGGTTTTGTCTACCATCTTCCGCACAGTCTTTGAAGAATCAAAATAAGCTGTCAATGGAAATAAGTTGTCAACTATTTTGAAATAAACAATATAAATTAGTTAATAACTATGTTTGAGAAACTCACATAGCGGTACAATCGGAAGCGCATCAACAAGGACCCAAATGTCCATATTGTCTTGCTCGATGTCAGGATCACCAAGATACATGGCGACAATCAAACCCTCATAAAAACCATACATTTTGCAAAGTGCTTCCCAATTTTGGCAACCAAAATGGGTTACGCTCTGAGCATTGCACAGATTTACTTCAAAATCCATATCATGATGGGTCCTTAGGTGTATTTTCTTTGTTTCAAACTTTTCATGGTCTTCAAAACCCATCCTCTCCAAGACATAGCGTCTTGCATGGCATGGGATAAGCTAGTCGAATTGTAAAAGATGAAAATTAGACGTTGAAATAGTTGAAGTCATGCTTAATTACAAAAAAACTCTTGTCGTTGTTGCATACCGTTTCAACATCGAAGGTCTCCTCGAGCTTAATGCCGAACCTGTCGCACATACCTCGATCGTCGTGGCACCAGCCGCACTCCCCCGGAAGACTATCATCGTCCGAGTACGACATTTTTCCTACGTTCATAATTCAAAGATTAAACTTGTACAATTAAATATATGTACTAAAAACCTAAATTAGATCATTATTTTTTGAGAAAATCCAGGCCACTCGATATTTCCTACATATTCTAGCACAAGTCATGCCAGAATTCACGGAAAAATCCGGCATGACCTTTGCTAAAAAAAGGACATATCGAGCACCTGAAATTTGCCGGAACGGAAATTAATCAATACTCCGGCAAAACATAGGCCACTCGGAGGTGTAAATTGAACATGAACGGCCACTTGGGCAACCACATATCCTATTTGAGCAAGACAAGATATACATGTATATTTGGCTGGTCTCACCTCGATGTCGGAGGAGGTCGGTGACGGGGACGACGGCGGGGATGATGGAGGGGCTCCTTGATTTCGGCAAAAGCAAAAACCATATAAGTTATCACTAATACATGCCGAATAATTGCTTAAACTAAAAAATAACAACAAATATGACATGTTCAACTAGTTTTATTAATTCAACTAGTTCTTACTAAATATAAACTTACTATAAATAGAAAAAAACTAGTTCTTTCTAAAAATAAAGTAGTTCAACTAGTTATATGAATTATCTTACTAAAATACATTAGCTCTATTAATTCAACTAGTTCAACTAGTTTATTAATTTACTTACTAAACTAGTTCAACTACAACAAAAGTAGTTCAACTACAACTACTATTAATCATAATGCCCTAGTTAACTAGTACCATCACTACTAGTAATTAACATCTACTACTACTAAAAATCATTATCTATGAACCCTAAATTAACACCTACTACTACTAAACTACATCTAGTACTAACTAAGCAGAGAGAAAGGGGGTGGGGGGCGACGGAGAGGTAGGGGCGGCGAGGGCGGGATCGGGATCGGGAGGCGGCGGTGCTAGGTGGGCTCGGGTGGCGGCGGTGAGGTCGAGGGCAGTGGGAGGAGGGCTGCCAGCGGAGGAGGGAGAAGGGGCGGCCGCAGGCGGAGGGAGGAGGGCGGTGGCGGAGGAGGGAGGGGCGGCCGCAGGCGGAGGGAGGATGTGCGAGGAGGAGGGAGGAGGGACGGAAGGAGGGGAGTACCTCGGCGGCGGAAGGACGAAAGCGGCGGCGGCGGCGACCCACGACGACCTTTATCGCCACGCGGGCGAGAGTGAGAGTGTGGGTGAGAGAGAGGGCCGGTCGTGCGCATGGGGATAAGGTAGGGATAGTTTTAGCGCGTTTGCCAAAATGCGCTATAGCTAATCTGAATAGCAGTAGCGATGTGCATTGTTACGCGCTACTCCTAAGTTGGACTACTAGTAGCGCCTTGCAGATAAAGCGCTACCGCTAAGTGTAAGTATACAAAAATACGTCAATGCAAAAATACATTGGCCATCAATGATCTTTTTATGTACAATCTGAATTGTTAATATGAGTCCTTTCCGGTAGGAACCGGAGAGGACTCATATTGCGGCCACAAATTCTACAGATAGAGTTCAGTGAAGACCAATTGGTTGTGATAGTTTTAGAAATAACATATTTAAGGTGGTAAACACCCTGTTCGTGGAGCGAGGTGGGACTAAACTTGTGGGCTGATCTTAGCAGTAGCGATTTTCTTAGAAGCGCGCTGCTGCTAACTTCTATAGCAGTAGCGCGGTTCAGTATAGGGCGCTACTGCTATAACTAGCTGGGTTGCGAGGTCATGGCAATTAGAGCAGTAGCACGATTGGTGTGGACGCGCTACTGCTATTTTCCTTTCAGAAGCGTGTTTTGCTTTCACGCGCTGCTGCTAAATAGCAGTAGCGTTGTATTTTGAGGAGCGCTGCTGGTAAGATTCTGTGTATAGGCTTTTCCCTAGTAGTGAATAGTAGTAGCGCGGGTAGGGAGGCGTGCTACTAGTAACTACCAGTAGTGTTGTGCACCAAAAGCGCTACTGCTAAGCACATATAGCAGTAGCGCGGGCAAGCACACACTACTGATAAACTTTAGCTATAGCGCCGTATCAGTAGCACGCCACACCGTGCTACTGGTATACCCAAAACCGGCGCTACTGCTAGCCCTTTCCCTAGTGGTGGTTGTTTTATTTTAAAGAAATAGTTGCACTCTCATGCTTCACTTATATCTTTTTGAGAATTGATAATAGTAATGGCAATTAGTACGGGTTATGAATTTTGTCCCAATATGATAGGTATTCATGAGGGATATAATAAAGAACTTTCATGTAGATCACTGAATATGATAAGTTTGATTCCTTGCAATAGTTTTGCGAAATAAAGGTGGTAATATGTGGGTTGTGCTAGTGAGTAATTGTGGTTTAGTCAAAATATTGGTGTTAAGGTTTGTGATTCCCTAAGCATGCATGTATAGTCTCTTGTTAAGCTATGAAGTTGGAGCATGGTTTATTATTGATTGTTTTCCTTATGAGTGGCGGTCGGGGACGAGCGATGGTCTTTTCCTACCACTCCATTCCCCTAGGGGCATGCGTAGTAGTACTTTGATTCGAGGGCTAATAAACTTTTGCAATAAGTATGTGAGTTCTTTATGACTAATGTGAGTCCATGGATCATACGCACTCTCACCTTTCCGCAATTTGCTAGCCTCTTCGGTACCGTGCATTGCCCTTTCTTACCTTGAGATGTGGTGCAAACTTCACAGGTGCATCCAAACCCCGTGATATGATACGCTCTGTCACACATAAGCCTCCTTATATCTTCCTCAAAACAGCCTCCATACCTACCTATTATGACATTTTTATAGCCATTCTGAGATATATTGCTATGTCACTTCCACCGTTCGGTCTTTATGACACACATCATCATTGTCATACTGCGTTGCATGATCATATAACTGACATCGTATTTGTGGCTCAGCCATTGTTCATCATTTTTATACATGTTATGCTAGATCATTGCACATCCTGGTACACCACGAGAGGCATTCTGTGACGCCCCCGATTCAATCGTACACTAATCATGCACGCAAACGTGTACGATCAAGATTAGGGACTCACAGGAAGATATCAAAACACAACTCTAAAACATAAATAAGTCATACAAGCATCATAATACAAGCCAGGGGCCTCGAGGGCTCGAATACAAGTGCTCGATCATAGACGAGTCAGCGGAAGCAACAATATCTGAGTACAGACATAAGTTAAACAAGTTTTCCTTAAGAAGGCTAGCACAAAATGGAATACAAATCGAAAGAGGCGCAGGCCTCCTGCCCGGGATCCTCCTAAACTACTCCTGGTCGTCGTCAGCGGGCTGCACGTAGTAGTAGGCACCTCCAGCGTAGTAGGAGTCGTCGTTGAAGGTGGCGTCTGGCTCCTGGACTCCAGCATCTGGTTGCGACAACCAGAAAGAAAGGAAAGGGGGAAAGGGGGGAAGAAAGCAACCGTGAGTACTCATCCAAAGTACTCGCAAGCAAGGAACTACACAACATATGCATGGGTATATGTGTAAGGAGGCCATATCAGTGGACTGAACTGCAGAATGCCAGAATAAGAGGGGGATAGCTAGTCCTATGAAGACTACACTTCTGGCAGCCTCCGTCTTGCAGCATGTAGAAGAGAGTAGATTGAAGTCCTCCAAGTAGCATCTCCAAGTAGCATCTCCAGTAGCATCGCATAGCATAATCCTACCCGGCGATCCTCCCCTCGTCGCCCTGTGGAAAAGCGATCACCGGGTTGTCTGTGGAACTTGGAAGGGTGTGTTTTATTAAGTATCCGGTTCTAGTTGTCATAAGGTCAAGGTACAACTCCAAGTCGTCCTGTTACCGAAGATCACGGCTATTCAAATAGATTAACTTCCCTGCAGGGGTGCACCACATAACCCAACACGCTCGATCCCATTTGGCCGGACACACTTTCCTGGGTCATGCCCGGCCTCGGAAGATCAACACGTCGCAGCCCCACCTAGGCACAACAGAGAGGTCAGCCCGCCGGTCTAAATCCTATGCGCGCAGGGGTCTAGGCCCATCGCCCATTGCTCACCTGCACGTTGCGAGGGCGGCCGGAAGCAGACCTAGCAACCTCCATTACAAAGGAAGTTGCGTTAACGCAGTCCAATCCGGCGCGCGCCGCTCCGTCGCTGACGTCAAGAAGGCTTCGGCTGATACCACGACGTCGGGATACCCATAACTACTCCCACGTAGATGGTTAGTGCGTATAGACCAAATGGCCAGACTCAGATCAAATACCAAGATCTCGTTAAGCGTGTTAAGTATCCGCGAACGCCGAACAGGGCCAGGCCCACCTGTCTCCTAGGCGGTCTCAACCTGCCCTGTCGCTCCGCCACAAAGTAACAGTCGGGGGCCGTCGGGAACCCAGGCCCACCTCTACCGGGATGGAGCCACCTGTCCTTTCAGCCCCCTCATCAGAATCACTTGCGGGTACTCATCGAGCTGACCCGACTTTAGTCACCATCTGTATAGTATGTATGTATGTATAGTATATACCCGTGATCACCTCCCGAGTGATCACGGCCCAATAGTATAGCAAGGCAGACTGACAAGAAGGTAGGGCCAATGATGATAAACTAGCATCCTATACTAAGTATTTAGGATTGCAGGTAAGGTATCAACAGATGTAGCAACAATGTCAGGCTATGCATCAGAATAGGATTAACGGAAAGCAGTAACATGGTACACTACTCTAATGCAAGCAGTATAGAGGAGAATAGGCGATATCTGGTGATCAAGGGGGGGGGGGCTTGCCTGGTTGCTCAGACAAGAAGGAGGGGTCGTCAACACCGTAGTCGATCGGGGTATCAGCAGCAGCATCAGCCTCGTAGTCTACCGAAGAGAAGAGGGGGAAGAAACAATAAATACAATGCAACATAAGCATGACGATGTGTGACAAAGAA
>NC_041385.1:67776118-67777693 GCF_002162155.2 Triticum dicoccoides
CTAGCATCCTATACTAAGTATTTAGGATTGCAGGTAAGGTATCAACAGATGTAGCAACAATGTCAGGCTATGCATCAGAATAGGATTAACGGAAAGCAGTAACATGGTACACTACTCTAATGCAAGCAGTATAGAGGAGAATAGGCGATATCTGGTGATCAAGGGGGGGGGGGGCTTGCCTGGTTGCTCAGACAAGAAGGAGGGGTCGTCAACACCGTAGTCGATCGGGGTATCAGCAGCAGCATCAGCCTCGTAGTCTACCGAAGAGAAGAGGGGGAAGAAACAATAAATACAATGCAACATAAGCATGACGATGTGTGACAAAGAAAACAGTGTGTTAGGTGTGCCCTCACGCGGTATTAGGTGATACCGGCGAAGGGGGAAAAACATCCGGGAAAGTATCCCCGGTGTTTCGTGTTTTCGGACAGATGAACCGGAGGGGGAAAGTTGCGTGTTTTCTATGCTAGGGATGTGTGGCGGACGAACGGGCTGCGTATCCGGATTCGTCTCTACGTTCTGAGCAACTTTCATGTAAAAAGTATTTTAATCCGAGTTACGGATTAAAAGATATGATTTTCTAAAGATTTAATCATTTTCTGATTTTATTTAATTATTTATCTAAATCCAACATTATCCAAAATAGTAAATGATGACGTCAGCATGACATCAGAGTGATGTCAGCAGCCAACGTTGACCATTGACCTGGTCAACCTGACGTGTGGGTCCCACTGTCATTGACTAAGATTAACTAAAACAGATTAATTAGTTTAATTAGTGATTAGGTTAATCTAATCAGGATTAATTAACTTAATTAATTAATTACTATTTTAATTATTTTAATTATTATTTATTTATTTAATATATATATTTTTAATTCCTTTTCTTTTTTTATTAAAACGTTCTGGGGGTGGGGTTTGCTTGTCATAGGGCCAATGGCCTCAGCGGGCATGGGCATGCGGGCGTGCACCCGAGTCCACCCGGGAAGGGGGCAACGGGCGCTTGGGCGGGCGCTCGCCCGCAGGGAGTGCGACAGGACGAGGCCAGCGGCCAGGGCGGCCGCGGTGGCCGGCCGGCGTGGGGGAAATGGAGTGCGGGGCCGGTGACGAGCGGGCCCGCGGGCGGCAGGGGAGCCGGGCGCGGTGGTGGTGCGAGGAGGCGTGGCGTGCACGGGACGCACGCGTGCGGTGGCCGCGGCGACGAGCGCTGGGCGCGCGCGGTGGCGCGTCGAGCAGGGGAGGCCGGTGCGGGTGGCGATGGGGAGACGTGCAGAGCGGGCACAAAGAGGAAGAGGAGGCCGTGGCCTCACCGGCGTTGCAGAGAAGCGGGGCGGCGAGGCTCGGGGGCGACCGTTGTGGAGGAGGACGGGGACGAGGCGTCGCCGCGGCGTCGGGGAGGCGGGCGCAGTCCGGTGAGGTGGAGGACGGGGACGCGGCGACGGCGGGGCAGCGGGCTCGAGCTCGAGGAGGGTGACGGGGACGAAGTGCGGCGGGGCGATGAGGTCCGGCGACGTAGAGGAGGAGGACGGCGAGGTCTGGCGATGGGCAGCGGCGGGACGGCGCGCGTCCATGGCGTCCA
>NC_041385.1:67778007-67824684 GCF_002162155.2 Triticum dicoccoides
GGCGAGGGCGATCCGGGGCGGTGGCGTGGTCGCCCCGATCTCGATCCAGATCGGGGGAGTGAGGGGAGAGTGGGGGGGAGTGGGGATCGGGGAGTGGGTAGGTTAGGGTTTGGTGCCCCCAGGGGGTTATAGGCCAGGGGAGGGAGTGGGCCGGCCTGGCAGGCCACTGGTTGGGCCGAGGCCCAGTTGGCCTGGGGGGTTTTCTTTTCCCTTTTTTTGTTAGTTTTCTTTTCTGGTTTTGTGTTTTCTTTTCTTTTTATTTATTTTCTTTTTGTTTTTATTTACTTTCTTTTAAGTTTACTTTTTTTACTTAATATTAAAATGATCCCTAAATTAGAAATACCATGAAACCACTGCCACAAAAGGTTTTATCCCAAAACAATTTAGTTTAGTATTTTATTTATTTATAAAAGCATTTAAATATCGGTTTTGCTACTGTTTTATTCATTTTAGATTAATTAAACATTTTATAAAAGTGTGGTTCCTCCACCATAATTACCTATGCATTATTCGTCTCCACCCAAACATTTAGTTTTTAATATTTGAAAACTTTTATGGTTTGCCTCAATTTGAATTTGAATTTGAATCGGTTTCGAACTAACACGAGATTAATCAACAGTAATCGAGGTGACGTGGCATCATTAGCGAAGGATTACTGTAGCGTAACTATCCGGGCGTCACACATTCATATAAAGTCATATTTTGTTCTAGTATCGAGTTGTAATTCTTGAGTTCTAAGTAAATAGAAGTGTGATGATCATCATATTTATTATTAAGCATTGTACCAAGTGAGGAAATAAAAAAAGAGAGGCTAAAAAGAGCCTAGCAAAAAGTGAAAGGAAAAGAGAAACGGGGCAATGTTATTATCCTTTCCACACTTGTGCTTCATAGTAGCACCATGTTTTTCATATAGAGAGTCTCCTATGCATTCATTTTCATATAACTAGTGGGAATTTTACATTATAGAACTTGGCTTGTATATTCCAATGATGGGCTTCCTCAAGTGCCCGAGGTCTTCATGAGCAAGCAAGTTGGATGCACACCGACTTTCATACACTTATAGCTCTTAGTGTATCCGTTGCATGGCAATCCCTACTTCTTGCATTGACATCAATTGATGGGCATCTCCATAGCTTGTTGATTAGCCTCATCAATGTGAGACTTTCTCCCTTTTTTATCTTCTCCATATTGTCTCCATCACCATACTCTATTCCACCCATAGTGCTATATCCATGGCTTTCGTTCATGTATTGCGTGAGAGTAGAAAAAGTTGAAGCGCGCTAAAAAGTATCAACCAATTGCTCGGATTTTCGTCGGGGTTATGCATGATAAATACTTTGTGTTAAGAAGATGGAGCATGACAAGGCTATAGGCTTTTGTAGGGATAATATTCTTTAGCATTGATATTTTGAAAGACATGATTGTTTGTTGGTATGCCTTGTTATTGTTGTTTTTATGTGAAACTATAGACTATTGTTTTGAATCATTCAAATCTTATTATTCATCCCATAAAAGAGAGATTATATGATGAACATGATAGGTAGCATTGCACATCAAAAGTACTATTTTTATCATTTACCAACTCGGGGAGGAGCAGGAATTAACCTTGGGGATGCTTGATACGTCTCCAATGTATCTATAATTTTTTATTGTTCCATGCTATTATAGTATCAATCTTGGAGATTTATTATGCAATTATATATCATTTTTTGGTACTAACCTATGAACCTAGTGCCCAGTGCCAGTTACTGGTTTTTTGCTTGTTTTTGGATTTTTAGGAAATCAATATCAAATAGAGTCCAAACGGAGAAAAAAATTTGGATTAATTTTTCTGGACCTGAAGGGACCCTAAAAGGTTCGGGAGAAAACCTGAAGAGCCACGAGGGAGCGACAAGCTCGGGAGGCACGCCCCAGGGGGGCCCATGGCTTGTGGGCCCCTCGTGGCATCCCTTGACCTAATTCTGCCTCTATAAATTCTCAAATATTCCCCTGGCATCAGAGAGCCACCCGAAATACTTTTTTGGCCACCACAAGTTTCTGTTCTCACGAGATCCCATCTGGAGGCCTTCTGACAAGATGGTGCTTTGTTATGCGTTCAATCTTGCGGTGACCTATTTCCTAGTGACAGAAAGGGACAGGACACATATTTGTATTGTTGCCATTAAGGATAAAAAGATGGGGTTTATTCATGCCCGGGTTTACTTTGTCTACATCATGTCATGTTGCTTAAGGCGTTACTTCGTTCTTAATGAACTTAATACTCTAGATGCATGCTGGATAGAGGTCGATGTGTGGAGTAATAGTAGTAGATGTAGGCAGCAATCAGTCTACTTGTCTTGTATGTGATGCCTATATACATGATCATTGCCTTGGATATAGTCATGATTATTCGCTTTTCTATCAATTTCCCAACAATAGTTTGTTTACCCATCGTATGCTATTTCAAAGAGAGAAGCCTCTAGTGAAAACTATGGCCCTCGAGTCTATTTTTATCATATATTAAAATCCAAAAATACCTTGCCACAATTTTCTTTACTTTATTTTATTTTGTTTTTTATTTATCTATCTATCACTACGAGATTTGATCCTTCCAATTATCCTCCGACGGATTGACAACCCCTTGTTCGCGTTGGATGCAAGTATTTGTTATTTCGTGTGTAGGTATTACCAACGAGATGTTGCGTGGTTCTCCTACTGGATTGATAACATTGGTTCTTAACTGAGGGAAATACTTATCTCTAATGTACTACATCATCCTCTCCTCTTCGAGGAAATCCCAACTCAGCTCACAAGTTGTAGTGTAGGCCCCACTAAGGGAGTCCTGGATTAGGGGGTATCCGGACAGCCGAACTATATACTTTGGCCGGACTGTTGGACTATGAAGATACAAGACTCAAGACTTCGTCCCATGTCCGGATGGGACTCTCCTTTGCGTGGAAGACAAGCTTGGCGATTCGGATATTGTATTTCCTTCCTTGTAACCGACTCCATGTAAACCCTAGCCCTCTTTGGTGTCTATATAAACCGGAGAGTTTGGTCCGTATGAGGACGATCACAACATTCATAATCATCATAGGCTAGCTTCTAGGGTGTAGCCTCTACGATCTCATGGTAGATCAACTCTTGTAACACCCATATCATCAATATCAATCAAGCAGGAAGTAGGGTTTTACCTTCATCGGGAGGGCCCAAACCTGGGCAAACATTGTGTCCCTTACCTCTTGTTACCATTGGCCTTAGACACACAGATCGGGACCCCCTACCCGAGATCCGCCGGTTTTGACACCGACATTGGTGATTTCATTGAGAGTTCCTCTGTGTCGTCGCTGCAAGGCTCGATGGCTTCTTCAATCATCAACAACGCGGTCCAGGGTGAGACTTTCTCCCCCGGACAGATCTTCGTGGTAGGCGGCTTCACACTGCGGGCCAATTCGCTTGGCCATCTGGAGCAGATCGACAGCTACGCCCCTGGCCATTAGGTCAGGTTCGGAAACCTAAACTACACGGCTAATATCCGCGGAGACTTGATCTTCAACCGATTCGGGCCTACGCCAGGAGCGCCGGACAATCACGATGGGCACGGCTTAGACCTGCTGTCGGACAGTGCTCAGGATATCGCCCCTGCAGGAGTCCCGGACCTAAATCCGGGGTAGATTGCATCGCCCGAGGATGGGTGGATGGACCCCGCCACGTAGGCTACGCACCCATCGGCGGTAGAGCCGAACACAGACTTCACCCCCAAGGAAGCATGTGACACCGGACCCCCGGGCTCGTATCCGGTTGTATGTTCCAGCCCGCGCACTCCCAAGCCCGCCGAACCTAGGTGGGCTCCGGTAATGGAGTTCACCGCTGCGGATATCTTCCAACACTCGCCCCTTGGCGACATGCCAAACTCGTTAAAGTGTCTCTCATTGTCAGGGGACTCTTGGCCGAACTATATCCGGCCCGAGTGGGAAGCTGGCGACGAGGGAATTCGTTGCCCACCCACCTCCCACTTCATAGCCACTGTCGACGACATAACAGACATGCTCGAATTCGACTCTGACGACACCGACGGTATGGACGTCGGCGCCAGGGGACGATTCAGAACAACCACTCATAGAGCGCTGGACTGCTACTTCATCATACGATATATACATGGTGGATATGCCCAAGAAGGACGACGGCGACAAACCGGAGGATAAACCCCCCGGACAAAAGCCAAAATGACACCGTAGGCGCCGCTCCAAGTCGAGCAACAGTAAAAATAGCGATAACAACGCTAGAAAGATCGACACCACAGTCAACTCCGAAGGCGACAACGACCATATGGACCCAGCGATGGAGCAGGATAAACCAGGTCACGCCGAACACAGCTCGGAGCAGACGCCCGATCACAACGATCCTGATGAACGAACTAATCAAACCGCCCCGGGACAAGAGCACAGTCCGGATGACGATGCATTCACCATCCCGGAGACACGCTTGGAATGAGACAACCTCCACAGAAAGCTTATGGCCACTGCGAGAAGTCTGAAGAAGTGGAGGCAAAAGCTTAAATCCGCACATGACACGCTCAATCGTAGATGGAATAAAGTACTAGACACTGAAGAAAAGTACGGCGATGATTGCCAAACAAAGAGCTATCCAAAGTGCAAGCTGCTACCAGAAGTCGACGACGAGGCCATTCCACCGAAGAACAATATGGCCAATAGGCCGAACAAACCACCTCGAAACAATGGAGCAGCTACTGACGATGCACATGATTTACTTGAGCTCCCGAACAAGAAGGCTGGCGCTACTAGGTCCATCTATGGATCTAGAGGACGCCCCCCGGCACAGGACCATGGTAACCAAAATGATCAGACTGATCGGATACCAGTTCGGAATCAATACCGAACACACCAACAGCCGACGACCCGCCATAGCACTTCTAGAAACAGGGGGGCTGCTCACCCTCTGTGCTTCACTGAAGAGGTACTGGACCATGAATTTCCACAAAAGGTTTCAAACCTGTGAACATAGAGGCATACGACGGAACGACAGACCCTGGGGTCTGGATCGAGGATTTTATCCTGCATATCCACATGGCTCGCGGGGACGACCTCCATGCCATCAAGTATCTCCCCCTCAAGTTGAAAGGACCAGCTCGGCACTTGTTGAAAAGCCTCCTCAAAAATTCAATTGGAAGTTGGGAGGAACTCGAGGACGCTTTTAGGGCAAATTTTCAAGGGACCTATGTTCGACCCCCGGATGCGGACGATTTAAGCCACATAGTTCAACAGCCCGGAGAGTCCGCCCGCAAACTTTGGAATAGATTCCTCACTAAGAAGAATCAAATTGTCGACTATCCGGACGCTGAAGCCCTAGTGGCCTTCAAGCACAGTATTCGGGACAAATGGCTTGCCAGACACCTCGGCCAAGAAAAGCCGAGGACAATGGTAGCCCTAACTAGCCTTTTGACCCACTTTTGTGTGGGTGAAGACAGGTGGTTGGCCCGTAGAGGCACTAGCGACCCAAGTACATCCGAAATTAGGGATGGAAACGGGAAGCCACGTCATGATAAAAACAAACGTAGAAACAAGGAAGTAAGTCCGGACAACACAACGGTCAACGCCGGATTCAGGGGCTCTCGACCCGGTCAACAAAAGAAGGCACTTAAAGGCAACAACGAAGAACTATCCGGCCTGAACAAAGTCTTGGACAGATTGTGCCAAATCCATGGCACCCCCGAAAAACCTGCGAACCACACTCACAGAGAATGCTGGGTCTTCAAGCAGGCCGGCAAATTAAATGTCGAACACAAGGGAAGGGAAACATCAAGTGAAGACGAGGATGAGCCTCGCCAGCCGAACATTAGGGGACAGAAAAAATTCCCACCCAAGGTAAAAATAGTAAACATGATCCATGCGACTCACTTATCGACGAGAAGGCGCGAACGCCCGCTCAGAAACGCATGCGCTATAGAGCCCGTTGCACCCAAACTCAACCGTTGGTCGGCCTGCCCGTCACCTTCGATCACAGGGACTACCCGACTAGTATGCGGCATCGAGGATTAGCTGCCTTGGTGCTCTACCCAATAATCGACGGATACCATCTTCCTCACGTCCTCATGGACGGCGGCAGTAGTCTTAATCTAATATGCCAGGACACTGTCCGCAGGATGGGGATAGACCCATACAGAATCAACCACAGTAACACCACCTTTGAAGGGGTGATACCAGGCGTCGAAGGACACTGCAGGGGCTCCCTCGTACTAGAGGTGATGTTCGGCTCCCGAGGCAACTTCAGAAGCGAAAAACTACTCTTCGCCATCGCCTCCCTCCAATGTGGTTATCAAGCATTGCTTGGGAGAACGGCCTTTGCCCGCTTCAATGCAGTACCGCACTACGCCTATCTTAAACTAAAGATGCCCGGTCCACGTGTTGTCATCACTGTTAACAGAAGTTCAGAGCGTTCCCTACGCACGGAGGAATACGCGACAGCTCCAGCAGTCGGACTCTAAGCGGCCTCTAATACCAGAAAGCATGTTTGGTCGTCAAGACCACGGGCACGGTTAGACGAGTCCGGCAGCCCAGATCAACCTGATCTGGGCGCCACACATGTAATCCCATAGAGGACACCAGGGGCTATAGATAAATAATAAAGCCCAATTCTAGGCCTAACCTTATTAGCAGGCCAATGTCTAACCCTTCTACTATCCGTTAGTGATAGCTAACTTTTCGCACGCTTATGTCATACTCTTCTCCATGAGTTTTTATTTTTACAGACACCATTCGTGTGACACCCTCCCAGGCCACGGCACAATGGAGACAAAGGCGCAGACATGCAGAAGGGCCCCGCTCAAAGGTTTCTCTTTAGATTAATCCCCTGTGTAAACCTTCTTTATTGTCTCTTGTTGCTTACATATCCCATGGGCACTACACCCACAGAGGATACTGCCATTATTGGCATTTCGCCATGACAGACTAATGCACGTACCTGGGAATATAGCGTTCATAATAAGGGGCATTACTCAGCCCAGTAAAAGTCCGAATACCTTCGGGAGTGTTCGGCGTCGCGAGTTTGGCCTTATATGCATCAGCTCCGAATCATGTTTTTGGTCAAGTGTTGGGTTTGCCCGGCTCCTGGGTTCGCTCCCTTACGTTCTGTTTTTATCGGCTAAGGCGGCCAAAGGAGAACTACTGCGATTGTGCCCTGGTTATTCCGGATGAGCACCTCAGTAGAGAAAGCCGAAAACTGACTGTCATGATATAGCGAGAGACTGTTCAACCACTCGAAGACCTATCGGAATCTTTAGGATTCCTCCGCATTAACAAAGGACCGTTTCCCGGTCATGTACACACGCGCTCGTATTCGGATGCACGCAAAGGTACCACTCCTATGGCTAAGTGAAAGTGTTACAGCTATATAGTCCGGTTGCCTAGTTCGACGTGTGATCACCTCCTTAATGGACCAAGACGTTGGATCAAGTGTGATTACGCATACTTTTCGCGAACACCCCCGCATTGTCTGCGTGGGGGCTGAAGCCAATGATTGCTAACTTTCATATTACACATATACATACAAATGGCCGCACGGGAGGGACAACAATACTTTCGGGCACAAAGTATAAATATCTGCTCCACCATTGAAATAACATTGTTTTTACCATGACAAGATTTGTCACTCGAACATGACATTCTTCGAGAACTGAGCCTCTATTAAGCGAGCGCCTTCTACTACCCGATCCAAGTAGTGCTCGGACGGATCTTGGTCGCTCGCCGGATTCTGGGTCGCAATGATGGTATCCTCCATATCTGTCCAATATGCTTTAACGCGGGAAAGGGCCATCCGTGCACCCTCTATGCACGCCGACCTCTTCACGGCATCAATCTGTGATACGGCACCAAGGAGTTGTTGCACTAAACCAAAGTAACTGTCCGGCTTGGGCCCTTTTGGCCATAGGTGGTCTATCACAGACCGCATTGCAAGTCCGGACAGCCTGTGGAGCTCGGCCACAACTAGCCATTTTCTCACTCAAAGGCAATGTGCGCATTGGAGCGTTGAACTGCGACCAGAACAACTTTTCCACTTCATCATCTTTTTGATCCTCAAAAAACTTGACCGCATCAGCCGCACTCTTCGCCAAATCCGCATAGGTGTCCGCAGGACTCCAGCGTCGATCAAGAGGAGCGTACTTCAGATCCAAAAACTTCAGCCGCAACAAATAGGGGTTTCCAGCCGTGATCTCTCCGGCCTGTCGAAGCTCCTCCCGCGCATCCCTAATGTCGAAACGCGTCTCCTTAGCCGCATCAAGAGTCTTCTTCAGGTCAGCCTTATTTGTCTGGTTTTCTTTTTCAAGCAACTCATACCGGTTGGCAGCGTTTTCTGCTCCACAACCATTTCGGCTATTTTGTCTTTGCTCCGGCGATGAGCAGCCTGTTCGGCTATCAATTCTTCGGCCGCCTTTAGGGCAGCCGCATTGCTCACCCGGGCCTGTTCCTTGGCCAGGGCAAGTTCCGCCCTCAGGGCTTCCATGGCAGCAGCACCATCTGCAGCCCAAACATATAACATTATAATTATGCTCCTCTCAGTTTTTCCTACATAAATATATAATAAGGAAAGCAGATCACATACCTTGTGACTCATTCAGCCGCTCGTTCACCAGCGTGATATCGACATCAATAACTCCAATCTACCTCCTTAGTTCGGCAACTTCAATGGATTGTTCGGCTGCCGGATCCTTGGACACCTGTGGATAAATACATCGCGAACATTACTTTCAGAATATGATCCCCGTTTGCCGCCTAAGGCGGACAACCAGAGTCTCAGGTGCTACTATCTATATGGAGCACACCTAGCACGTGCGTCACAGCCGAAAATTATGTATTTATCATTACATACCTCAAAGCCTCTGAGCAGGCTCGTAAAGGCTTCATTCAATCCGCTTGTGGCGGATGAAATTTTTCTTGAGCACCGTGCTCATTAACGAACGGTGCTCCTCCGAGAGATCAGCTCGCTCCAGAAGGCCCGCCGGTGTGTCCAGCCGGACGCCAGATTGCACCGGACCCTTTTTATCGCCCCTCATGGGAGCTGAACGCTCCGGACTCAGGGCGGCCGAAGTATTAGCTTATGGCTCCGGCAGGACTGGACTCCTCCGTGACAACACCTCGGGGTCGCCTGCCTCATGAGGCAGAGATTTTGGTGGAGTCTCACTCTCCATCATCTCCGGAGGGAGATCCCCCAAAGATGAACTCTGTCGAGAAGAGCTGCTAGACGGACTGCAAAGAATAGATCTTGGTTATTGATCTCAAGGAAGGAAGTAGTACCTTCGTATTTAAGATTAACTTACAGCTCGGTTGAGGGCTGGCCCATTGGCGGGCATGGCGCGGTGAGGACGCCCATCGGGGAAGGGCCCCCTGGAGAAGCTTTCTTCCCTTATTTGGCCACCTCCGTCTCCAAGTCTTCGGAGGCGGCCCTTTTCTTCCCGCGAGGGGAGGAGGCCTTAGATTCCTCTCCCCGACTATCCTCCTTTGGGGAGGTAGCAATTCCCCCGGTTTGGATGCACAAAGTGTGAAGCTCTGCTTCTTTGTTCTTCCCTTCGTCTTTCCCTAAGGGCACTTTGCTTAGCACACGGTTAAGCATCTTGGCTATGGCAGGACTGGGCGAGCCTTCGGGAAGTGGCGTCGGACACCTGATTCTCTCCACCTTGCTGCGCCATTCCTGGCCGCGGAGGATTTTCAGAATAATATTATGACAAATATAAACGAAGTGTTCGGTTTTTGGGTTACTTACTTGGGTATCTAGGCGATTGCAGCTCAGGCCCGCATCCTCGGTGGTGTCCAGACACTTTGCTTGTGGTCCGAGGAATAACTTACAGATCCCTTCAAGCGTCAGGCCGAAGAAGTGCAGAATAGTCCGCAGACCTTCCGGATTGAATTCCCACATCCGGAGAGGCCGACGTTTGCACGGTAACATCCGTCGGATTAGCATTACCTGAATTATGCTGGCAAGGCTAATGTCCCTCTCCAGAAGCTCCCTGATGTGGCTCTGTAGTGTGGGTACATCATTAGCAGGCCCCCAATCCCGTCCTATATTGGTCCATGACGCCAGTTGGGGAGGAGGACCCGAACGGAAGTCGGGGGCAGCCACCCACTTTGTACCTCTCGGAGCCATGACGTAAAACCACCTCCGCTGCCATAAATCGGACACCTCTGGGAAGGAGACGTCTGGCCATGGAGCGTTAGCGTTCCCACTTATTATTGCGCCTCCGCACTCCGTGTGACGCCCTTCAATCATCTTCGGCTTCACACTAAAGGTCTTGAGCCATAAGCCGAAGTGTGGAGTGACAAGAAGAAAAGCTTCACACATGACGATGAACGAGGAAATATGGAGGATAGCGTCCGGAGCTAGATCGTGAAAATCTAGCCCATAATAGAACATGAACCCTCTCACAATGGGATCAAGGGCAAGTCCCAAGTCGCGGAGAAAGTGAGAAACAAATACGACGCTCTCGTTGGGCTCAGGAGTAGGAATGACCTGCCCTGGAGTAGGAAGCCTGTGCTTGATGTCGGTGGTCAGATATCCGACCTCCCTAAGCTTCACAATGTCCTCCTCTGTGACCGAGGGGGCCACCCCCCGGCCTTGGTTGGATCCGGACATGATGAAGAATCCGGGGTGCTTGGGTTTGGGTTTCGGGTGTTAGAACTCGAGATACAAAAAGGTGCAAGGGTGGTGGAAAAGAGGGATAGGCCTCGACCCCTTTATAAAAGGGGAGAATATCAAGCGTCCTCAGCATAACCGCTCGGGACTTGCCTAAAAACACAGAGTCCTACCAACAGGCGTCATGGGGCTGCACGCTCCCACATTGATGGGAAATCCCGCGATAAGAGGAGCATGATCTCTGCTTGGACATGATGTGCCAATAAAACCGCCCTGCAACGCGTATCGAGGCGGGCCAAGAAAAACCAGTTCGTATTGGATCAGATCACGGCGTAAGAGCACACCGTACAAAAGTTGCCAACAGATCAGATTTGTGAAATATTATTCTCTCTGCGGTGGTATGCGAAGATCATCTAGCAGATCTGGACACGACTAAAGTGTTCGATAATGACTTTGGAGTATTCGGAGATGGAACCCGCCTTGCAATGCCGAAGACAAACTACGCGCCGGACTCATCGTCATTGAAGCCTGGTTCAGGGGCTACTGAGGGAGTCCTAGATTAGGGGGTATCCGGACAGCCGGACTATATACTTTGGCCATACTGTTGGACTATGAAGATACAAGACTCAAGACTTCATC
The DNA here is from genome assembly GCF_002162155.2 of Triticum dicoccoides. Classification (NCBI taxonomy): domain Eukaryota; kingdom Viridiplantae; phylum Streptophyta; class Magnoliopsida; order Poales; family Poaceae; genus Triticum; species Triticum dicoccoides. The sequence goes on from NC_041385.1 coordinate 67,789,270, forward strand.
CCGTGTCCGGATGGGACTCTCCTTTGCGTGGAAGACAAGCTTGGCGATTCGGATATTGTATTTCCTTCCTTGTAACCGACTCCATGTAAACCCTAGCCCTCTCCGGTGTCTATATAAACCGGAGAGTTCGGTCCGTATGAGGACGATCACAACATTCATAATCATCATAGGCTAGCTTCTAGGGTTTAGCCTCTACGATCTCATGGTAGATCAACTCTTGTAACACCCATATCATCAATATCAATCAAGCAAGAAGTAGGGTTTTACCTCCATCGAGAGGGCCTGAACCTGGGTAAACATTGTGTCCCTTACCTCCTGTTACCATTGGCCTTAGACACATAGATCGGGACCCCCTACCCGAGATCTGCCGGTTTTGACACCGACACCCACTCTCGGTGCCGTGGTGAGAAAACATGGGTGGTTTCTAGACCATGGTTGCGCATGGTGGTGGGCAATATGGTGGAGTGATCCGAAGCGTGCATGGTGATGGTTGGGATCAGGAGACATCCCTGTCAGCCTATTCGACACCAACAAAGTGGCGTCTGAGGGTGCTGCCGGACCTGGAGGGCGTCGGGTGCTACCCTTCCTTTCTCCTCGCCGTCTACCGGGGAAAGCCCTTGGCAGTAGCGTCATCATCATCACGTCCCTTCTTGTAGGTGTTGGGACCGGCGCTTCAGAGTCTAGGATCTTGGTGGAGTTCTGCGGTGGGCGCAGTGGTAGCGAGGCCTCTTCGTTTTTGTTGATCCACCTGTCGGGGAACGTTGAATGGAAAACAAAAAAAAATTCTATGCACACGCAAGATCTATCCATGGATATGCATAGAAAATAGAGGGGAGAGTGTGTCTATGTAACCTTGTAGACCGTAAGTGGAAGCGTTTAGTGACGCGTTTGATGTAGTCGAACTTCTTCATGATCCAACCGATCCAGTATCGAACGTACGACACCTCCACATTTAGCACATGTTCAGCTCGGTGACGTCCTCGCCTTCTTGATATAGCAAGACGAGCGAAGTAGTAGATGATTTTCGGAAGCACGACGACGTGGTGATGGTGGTGATGCAACTATCTCTGCAGAGCTTCACCGAGCACTATGAAAATATGACAGAGGACGAACTAGAGGGAGAGGGGAGCCACACACGGCTAGGGAATCATGGTGTGTGTTACCCCTCTCCCTCCACTCATATATATAGGTGGAAGAGGGAGAGGAGGCAGCCCCTAGGGCGCCCCCAAGTGGCCGGTGGCTGCCCTAGGGCGCCTGCCTGGCCACGCCCCCTTTCCTTATTTGAACACGGGGGAAGGAAAGGGGGGTTGGCTGCCTTAGGGCGCCTCCCACTTCCTTCCCTCCCTTCCTTTGGCGTGCGGGCAGAGGTGGAGGGGCGAACCATCAGCCTTGTGGGCTGGTGTGCTTCCCCCTTTTGGCCCATAAGGCCCACCGCTTGTCGGTGGCCTCCCGGAACCCCTTCCGGCACTCTAATAAAATACTCGGTTCTTCTGAAACCTTTTTGGTGACCAAATACTATCATCCTATATATAAATCTTTACCTCCGGACCAATCTGGAGCTCCTCGTCATCTCTGTGATCTCACCGGGACTCCAAACAACATTCGGTCATCAACTCACATAACTCATATAATACTATATCGTCAACGAATGTTAAGCATGCGGACCCTATGGGTTTGAGAAGGATGTAGACATGAACGAGACACCTCTCCGGTCAATAACGAATAGCGGAACCTAGATGCCCATATTGGTTCCTACATATTCTACGAAGATCTTTATCGGTCGAACCTTATGACAACATATGAATATTCCCTTTGTCTATCGGTATGTTACTTGCCCGAGATTCGATCGTCGGTATCTTCATACCTAATTCAATCTCGTTACCGGAAAGTCTCTTTACTCGTTCCATAATACATCATCTCGTAACTAACTCCTTAGTTCCTATGCTTGCAAGCTTCTTGTGATGTGTATTACCGAGAGGGCCCAGAGATACCTCTCTGATACTCAGAGTGACAAATCCTAATCTTGATCCATGACAACTCAACAGGCACCTTTGGAGATACCTGTAGAGCATCTTTATGATCACCCAGTTACGTTGTGACATTTGATAGCACATAAGGCATTCCTTCGGTATCTGGGAGTTGCATGATCTCATAGTCGAAGGAATATGTATTTGACATTAAGAAAGCAATAGCAATCAACTGAATGATCATGTGCTAAGCTAACGGATGGGTCTTGTCCATCACATCATTTTCCTAATGATGTGATCCTGTTATCAAATAACAACACATGTCCATGGTTAGAAAACCTTAACCATCTTTGATCAATGAGCTAGTCTAGTAGAGGCTTACTAGGGACATGGTATTTGTTTATGTATTCACACATGTATTTAAGTTTCCGATCAATACAATTCTAGCATGAATAATAAACCTTTATCATGAATAAGGAAATATAAAATAGCATCTTTATTATTGCCTCTAGGGCATATTTCCTTCAGTCTCCCACTTGCACCGGAGTCAATAATCGAGTTCACATTGCCATGTGATTAATACCCATATATAGTTCACATTGTCATGTGACCAACATCCAAAGTGTTTACTAGAGTCAATAATCTAGTTCATTTCGCCATGTGGTGAACTCCCAAAAATTACTAAGGTGTGATCATATTTTTGCTTGTGAGATAAGTTTAGTCAATGGGTCTGCCACATTCAGATCTGTATGTATTTTGCAAAATTTCTATGTCTACAATGCTATGCATGTAGATACTCTAGCTAATTGCTCCCACTTTCAATAGGTATCCAGATTGAGACTCAGAGTCATCCAAATTGGTGTTAAAGCTTGCATCGACATAACACTTTACGACGAACTCTTCATCACCTCCATAACCGAGAAATATTTCCTCAGTCCACTTAGGTAACTAAGGATAATTTTGACCGTTGTCTAGAGATCTACTCCTGGATCACTATTGTACCCCCTTGCCAAGCTCATGGCAAGGTACATAATAGGTCTGGTACACAGCATGGCATACTTTATAGTACCTATGGCTGAGGCATAGGGAAAATAACTTTCATTCTCTCTCTATCTTCTGTCATGGTCGGGTTTTGAGTCTTACTCAAATTCACACCGTGCAATACATGCAAGAACCCTTTCTTTGACTGATGCTACCTCTTGAGCACTGCGTTGGTTCTCCCTTGAAGAGGAAAGGATGATGCAACAAAGTGGCGTAAGTATTTCCCTCAGTTTTGAGAACCAAGGTATCAACCCAGTAGGAGGCTCCACACAAGTCCCTCGTACCTACACAAACAAACAAGAACCTCGCAACCAACGCGATAAAGGGGTTGTCAATCCCTTCAAGGCCACTTGCGAAAGTGAGATCTGATTGAGATAATATGATAAGATAAATATGTTTGGTATTTTATGATATAGATTGGAAATTAAAGATTGCAAAATAAAGTAGATCGGAAACTTATATGATGGAAGATAGACCTCGGGGCCATAGGTTTCACTAGTGGCTTCTCTCAAGACAGCATAAGTATTACGGTGGGTGAACAAATTACTGTCGAGCAATTGATAGAAGTGCATAGTTATGAGAATATCTAGGCATGATCATATATATAGGCATCACGTCCACAACAAGTAGACCGACTCCTGCCTGCATCTACTACTATTACTCCACACATCGACCACTATCCAGCATGCATCTAGAGTATTAAGTTCATAAGAACAGAGTAACACATTAGGCAAGATGACATGATGTAGAGGGATAAACTCAAGCAATATGATATAAACCCCATCTTTTATCCTCAATGGCAACAATACATTACGTGCCTTGCTGCCCCTGCTGTCACTAGGAAAGGACACCGCAAGATTGAACCCAAAGCTAAGCACTTCTCCCATTGCAAGAAAGATCAATGTAGTAGGCCAACCAAAGTGATAATTCGAAGAGACTTGCAAAGATAACCAATCATACATAAAAGAATTTAGAGGAGATTCAAATATTTCTCATAGATAAACTTGATTATAAACCCACAATTCATCATATCTCGACAAACACACCGCAAAAAGAGTTACATCGAGTAGATCTCCAAGAAGATCGAGGAGAACTTTGTATTGAGATTCAAAGAGAGAGAAGAAGCCATCTAGCTAATAACTATGGACCCGAAGGTCTATGGTAAACTACTCACAACTCATCGGAGAGGCTATGGTGATGATGTAGAAGCCCTCCGTGATCGATTCCCCCTCCGACAGAGCACCAAAAAAGGCCCCAAGATGGGATCTCACGGGTACAGAAGGTTGTGGCGGTGGAAATAGTGTTTCGTGGTGCTCCTGGATGTGTTCAGGGTACACACACTTTTATATATATATATATATATATATATATATATATATATATATATATATATATATATATATATATATATATATATATATATATATATATATATATATATATATATATATATAGGCGAAGGAGGTCGGTCAGGGGAGCCACGAGGGGCCCACGAGGGTGGGGGCGCGCCCTCCTGCCTCGTGGCCGCCTCAGCTACTTCTTGACATCCACTCCAAGTCTCCTGGATTGCGTTTGTTCCAAAAAGATCACTCCCAAAGGTTTCATTGCATTTGGACTCCGTTTGATATTCCTTTTCTTCAAAACACTGAAATTGGCAAAAAAAGGCAATTCGGGCTGGGCCTCCAGTTAGTAATTTAGTCCCAAAAATGATATAAAAGTGTATAGTAAAGCCCATAAACATCCAAAACGGGTAATATAATAGCATGGAACAATCAAAAAATATAGATATGTTGGAGACGTATCAAGCATCCCCAAGCTTAATTCCTGCTCGTCCTCAAGTAGGTAAATGATAAAAATAGAATTTTTGATGTGGAATGCTACCTAGCATATTTCTCAATGTAATTTTCTTTATTGTGGCATGAATGTTCAGATCCAAATGATTCAAGATAAAAGTTCATATTGACATGAAAACAATAAGACTTCAAACATACTAACAAAGCAATCATGTCTTCTCAAAATAACATGGCTAAAGAAAGCTATCCCTACAAAATCATATAGTCTGCCTATGCTCTATATTCATCACTCAAAATATTTAAATCATGCACAACCCCGATGACAAGCCAAGCAATTGTTTCATACTTTAGTATTCTCAAACTTTTTGAACTTTCAGGCAATACATGAGCATGACCCATGGATATAGCACTATATGTGGAATAGAATGGTGGTTGTGAGAAGACAAAAAAAGAGAAGATAGTCTCACATCAACTAGGTGTATCAACGGGCTATGGAGATGCCCATTAATAGATATCAATGTGAGTGAGTAGGGATTGCCATACAACAGATGCACTAGAGCTATAAGTGTATGAAAGCTCAACAAAAGAAACTAAGTGGGTGTGCATCCAACTCGCTTGCTCACGAAGACCTAGGGTAATTTGAGGAAGCCCATCATTGGAATATACAAGCCAATTTCTATAATGAAAAGTTCCCACCAGTATATGAAAGTGACAACATAGGAGACTCTCTATCATGAAGATAATGGTGCTACTTTGAAGCACAAGTGTTGAAAAGGATAGTAACATTGTACCTTCTCTCTTTTTCTCTCATTTTTTTTATTTTTGTGGGCTTCTTTGGCCTCCCCCTTTTTTTCAAAGTCCGGAGTCTCATCCCGACTTGTGGGGGAATCATAGTCTCCATCATCTTTTCCTCACTTGGGACAATTCTCTAATAATGAAGATCATCACACTTTTATTTACTTACCACTCAATACTTCGAACAAAATATGACTCTATTCGGAGGCCTCCGGCAGTGTACCGGGATATGCAATGAATCAAGAGTGACATGTATGAAAGAATTATCAAGGTGGCTTTGCCACAAATATGATGTCAACTACATGATCATGCAAATGCAATATGACAATGATGGAGCGTGTCATAATAAATGGAACAATGGAAAGTTGCATGGCAATATATCTCGGAATGGCTATGGAAATGCCATAATATGTAGGTATGGTGGCTGTTTTGAGGAAGGTATATGGTGGGTGTATGGTACCAGCGAAAGTTTCGCGGCACAAGAGAGGCTAGCAATGGTGGAAGGGTGAGAGTGCGTATAATCCATGGAATCAACATTAGTTATAAAGAACTCATATACTTATTGCAAAAATCTACAAGTTATTGAAACTAAGTACTACGCGCATGCTCCCAGGGGGATAGATTGGTAGGAAAAGACCATTGCTCGTCCCCGACCACCACTCATAAGGAAGGCAGTCAATAAATAAATCATGCTCCAACTTCATCACATAACGGTTCGCCATACGTGCATGCTACGGGAATCACAAACTTCAACACTAGTATTCCTCAAATTCACAACTACGCAACTAGCATGACTCTAATATCACCATCCTCATATCCCAAAACAATTATCAAGTATCAAACTTCTCATAGTATTCAATGCACTTTCTATGATAGTTTTTATTATACCCAACTTGGATGGCCATCATATTAGGACCAATTTTATAACCAAAGAAAATACCATGCTATTCTAAAAGACTCTCAAAATAATATAAGTGAAGCATGAGAGATCAATAATTTCTACAAAATAAAACCACCGCCGTGCTCTAAAAAGATATAAGTGAAGCACTAGAGCAAAATTGTCCAGCTCAAAAGATATAAGTGAAGCACATAGAGTATTCTAATAAATTTCGAATCATGTCTGTCTCTCCCAAAAGGTGTGTACAGAAAGGATGTTTGTGTTAAACTAAAAATCAAAGACTCATATCATACAAGACACTCCAAGCAAAACACATATCATGTGGTGAATAAAAATATAGCTCCATGTAAAGTTACCGATAGACGAAGACGAAAGAGGGGTCCCTTCCGGGGCATCCCCAAGCTTAGGATTTTGGTTGTCCTTGAATTGTCTTGGGGTGCCATGGGAATCCCCAATCTTAGGCTCTTTCCACTCCTTATTCCATAGTCCATCAAATCTTTACCCAAAACTTGAAAACTTCACAACACAAAACTCAACAGAAAATCTCATAAGTTCCGTTAGTGCAAGAAAGAAAAACCACCACTTAAGGTACTGTAATGAACTCATTATTTATTTATATTGCTGTTAAACCTACTGTATTACAACTTCTCTATGGTTCATACCCCCCCGATACTAGCCATAGATTCATCAAAATAAGCAAACAACACACGAAAAACAGAATCTGTCAAAAACGGAACAATCTGTAGCAATCTGTAACTTTCTAATACTTCTGTAACGCTAAACATCCTACCAAAATAGGAAGTCCTAGGAAATTTTTCTATTTATCTATAGCAAAAATAATCAACTAAAAAGCACGTTTCTGTGATTTATTAAAATTATTCTCGTGCACGCAAAAGTTTCTGGTTTTCAGCAAGATCAAATTTAACTAGCACCGTAGGTTATCCTATAGGTTCTACTTGGCACAAACACTAATTAAAACATAAAACCACATATAAACAGAGGCTAGATGAATTATTTATTGAATAACAGCAAGGAAAAATATTGGGTTGTCTCCCAACAAGCGCTTTTTTTAAAAAGCCTTTTAGCTAGGTATTGATAATTGTAATGATGCTCACATGAAAGAAAGAATTGAAGCGCAAAGAGAGCATCATGAAACACGTGACAAACACATCTATGTCTAACATGCTTACTATGCATAGGCATATTATAAGCAAACAAATTTGCAAGGAAAGAAAAAACTAGCATATGCAAGGAAGAAGAAAGAGACGATAGCAATCTCAACATGACGAGAGGTAATTTAGTAAGATAAAAATATCTACGACCATATTTTCCTCTCTAATAATATTTACATGTAGGATCATAGGCAAATTCAACAAAATAGCTGTCACATAACATATTCTCAACACGATCCACATGCATGTGAAGTTGACACTCTTCCAAAATAGTGGGATTATCATTAACTAAAGTCATGACCTCACCAAACCCAGTTTTATCAAAAATACCATAAGATTGAACATTCTACAAATATGTGGGATCTAAAGTTGACACTCTTCCAAACCCACTTTCAATATTATTGCAAACACTATTATCAATCTCATATTCATCATGGGGCTTAAATAAATTTTCAAGATCATAAGAAGAATCACCCCAATCATGATCATTGCAATGAGTAGTAGACATAGCAAAACTAGCATCCCCAAGCTTAGGGTTTTGGATATTATTAGCACAATTGACATCAAGAGAATTTAACATAAAATCATTGCAATCATGCTTTTTATTCAAGGAGCTATCGTGAATCTCTTCATAAATTTCTTCATCACAATTTTAAGATTCACGAATTTCAAGCAAAACCTCATAAAGATAATCTAGTGCACTCAAATCACTAGAATTTGGTTCATCATAATTGGATCTCTTAAAAAGATTGGCAAACGGATGAGGATCCATAGATCTTAGGTTCTCTGTTTAGCAATAAATAAACAACTATTCCAACCAAACGAGCAAACGAGCCAAGTAAGACATCAAAGCAAACGGAAAGACGAATAGAAGAAGGGCGAATAAAACAGCAAGGGTGAAGTGGGGGAGAGGAAAACGAGAGGCAAATGGCAAATAATGTAATGCGAGGGAGAAGAGTTAGTGATGAGTACTTGGTATGTCTTGACTTGTGCGAAGACCTCCCCGACAACGGCGCCATAAATCCTTCTTGCTACCTCTTAAGCACTGCGTTGGTTTTCCCTTGAAGAGGAAAGGGTGATGCAGCAAAGTAGCGTAAGTATTTCCCTCAGTTTTGAGAACGAAGGTATCAATCTAGTAGGAGGCTCCATGCAAGTCCCTCGTACCTACACAAACAAACAAGAACCTCACAAGATAAAGGGGTTATCAATCCCTTCACGGCCACTTGCGAAAGTGAGATCTGATGGAGATAATAAGATAAGATAAATATTTTTGGTATTTTATGATATATATTGGAAAGTAAGGATTGCAAAATAAAGTAGATCGGAAACTTGTATGATGGAAGATAGACCCGGGGGCCATAGCTTTCACTAGTGGGTTCTCTCAAGATAGCATAAGTATTACGGTGGGTGAACAAATTACTATCGAGCAATTGATAGAAAAGTGCATAGTTATGAGAATATCTAGGCATGATCATGTACATAGGCATCACGTCCGCAACAAGTAGACCGACTCCTGCCTGCATCTACTAGTATTACTCCACACATCGACCGCCATCCAGCATGCATCTAGAGTATTAAGTTCATAAGAACAGAGTAACACATTAGGCAAGATGACATGATGTAGAGGGATAAACTCAAGCAATATGATATAAACCTCATCTTTTTATCCTCGATGGCAACAATACAATACGTGTCTTGCTGCCCCGCTGTCACTGGGAAAGGACACCAGAAGATTGAACCTAAAGCTAAGCACTTCTCCCATTACAAGAAAGATCAATCTAGTAGGCCAAACCAAACTGATAATTCGAAGATACTTGCAAACATAACCAATCATACATAAAAGAATTCAGAGGAGATTCAAATATTTCTCATAGATAAACTTGATCATAAACCCACAATTCATCGGATCTTGACAAACACACCGCAAAAAGAGTTACATCGAATAGATCTCCAAGAAGATCGAGGAGAACTTTGTATTGAGATTCAAAGAGAGAGAAGAAGCCATCTAGCTAATAACTATGGACCCAAAGGTCTGTGGTAAACTACTCACACCTCATCGGAGAGGCTATGGTGATGATGTAGAAGCCCTCCGTGATTGATTCCCCCTCCGGCGGAGTGCCGGAAAAGGCCCCAAGATGGGATCTCACGAGTACAGAAGGTTGCGGCGGTGGAAATAGGGTTTCGTGGTGCTCCTGGATGTTTTCAGGGTACATAGATATATATATAGGCGAAGGAGGTCGGTCAGGCGAGCCACGAGGGGCCCACGAGGGTGGGGGGCGCGCCCTCTTGCCTCATGGCCGCCTCGTCTGCTTCTTGACGTCCACTCCAAGTCACCTGGATTGCATTTGTTCCAAAAGGTTTCATTCCGTTTGGACTCCGTTTGATATTCCTTTTCTTCGAAACCCTGAAATAGGCAGAAAAAATAGCAATTTGGGCTGGGCCTTCGTTAAGTAGGTTAGTCCCAAAAATGATATAAAAGTGTATAGTAAAGCCCATAGACATCCAAAACGGGTAATATAATAGCATGGAACAATCAAAAATTATAGATACGTTGGAGACGTATCAACTGACCCATTTTTGAACCTCTTCAAAACTTTGTCAAGGTATGTGCTTTGTGAAAGTCCTATTAAGCGTCTCGATCTATCCCTATAGATCTTGATGCCCAATATATACGCAGCTTCACCAAGGTCTTTCATTGAAAAACTCTTATTCATGTATCCTTTTATGCTACCCTGAAATTCTATATCATTTCCAATCAATAATATTTCATCCACATATAATATCATAAATTCTATAGAGCTCCCACTCACTTTCTTGTAAATACAAGCTTCACCACAAGTTTGTATAAAACCATATGCTTTGATCATCCCATCAAAATGTATATTCCAACTCCGAGATGCCTGCACCAGTCCATAGATGGATCGCTGGAGTTTGCACACTTTGTTAGCACCTTTAGGATCGACAAAACCTTCTTGTTGCATCACAGACTTAAGCATCGCTACAGGTGAGAAAGTCTCATCGTAGTCAACTCCTTGAACTTGTCAAAAATCTTTCACGACAAGTCGAGCTTTGTAGATAGTGACATTACCATCAGCGTCTGTCTTCTTAAAGATCCATTTATTCTCAATGGCCTACCAATCATCGAGAAAGTCCACCAAAGTCCATACTTTGTTCTCATACATGGATCCTATCTTAGATTTTATGGCCTCAAGCCATTTATCGGAATCTGGGCTCATCATAGCTTCTTCATAGTTCGTAGGTTTGCCATGGTCTAATAACATAACTTCCAGGACAGGATTATCATACCACTTTGGTGCGGAACGTGTTCTGGTTGACCTACGAAGTTCATTAGTAACTTGATCTGAAGTTTCAAGATCATCATCATTAGCTTCCTCTCTAGTTGGTGTAGGAATCATGGGAACTGTCATGGATTTAACACGGCAGATGCCCTAGCAAAAGGACTTAGGTGTGGAGCCATCGCAACTAGGTTAGCTTGAAGGGGTTAAACGGGACAAAGGACATGGAGAATTTACCCAGGTTCGGCCCCTCTCAATGAGGTAAAAGCCTACTCCTGCTTTCGGTTGTATTTCTTGTGTTTCGATTACTAGGGAGCGAATACGCTTGACCTAGTACTCGATTAATTGTTTCTTGAGTTAACCCGCCGCCGGGTCTCACCTTTATATACACAGGTTGAGGCCCGGTGGCTTACAGAGTCCCGGCCAGCTCACACAACATGACCGGTGATAACCCACAAGTGTAGGGGATCGCAACAGCTTTCGAGGGTAGAGTATTCAACTCAAATTTATTGATTCGACACAAGGGGAGCCAAAGAATATTCTTAAGTATTAGCAGTTGAGTTGTCAATTCAACCACACCTGGATAACTTAGTATCTGCAGCAAAGTATTTAGTAGCAAAGTGGTATGATAGTAATGGTAACAGTGGCAAAAGTAAAGATAGCAGTTTTGTAGTAGTTGTAACAGTAGCAACGGAAAAGTAAATAAGCGAAGCACAATATGTGAAAAGCTCATACGCATTGGATCAGTGATGGATAATTATGTCGGATGCGATTCCTCATGTAATAGCTATCACATAGGGTGACACAGAACTAGCTCCAGTTCATCAATGTAATGTAGGCATGTATTCCGAATATAGTCTACGTGCTTATGGAAAAGAACTTGCATGGCATCTTTTGTCCTACCCTCCCGTGGCAGCGGGGTCCTAGTGGAAACTAAGGGATATTAAGGCCTCCTTTTAATAGAGAACCGGAACAAAGCATTAGCACATAGTGAATACATGAACTCCTCAAACTATATTCATCACCGAGAAGTATCCCGATTATTGTCACTTCGGGGTTGTCGGATCATAACACATAATAGGTGACTACAGACTTGCAAGATAGGATCAAGAACTCACATATATTCATGAAAACATAATAGGTTCAGATCTGAAATAATGGCACTCGGGCCCTAGTGACAAGCATTAAGCATAGCAAAGTCATAGCAACATCAATCTCAGAACATAGTGGATACTAGGGATCAAACCCTAACAAAACTAACTTGATTACATGGTAAATCTCATCCAACCCATCACCATCCAGCAAGCCTATGATGGAATTACTCACGCACAACGGTGAGCATCATGAAATTGGTGATGGAGGATGGTTAATGATGACGATGACGACGAATCCCCCTCTTCGGAGCCCCGAACAGACTCCAGATCAGCCCTCCCGAGAGAGATTAGGGCTTGGCGGCGGCTCTGTACCGTAAAACGCAATGAAACTTTCTCTCTGATTTTTCTCTCCGCGAAACGGAATATATGGAGTTGGAGTTGAGGTCGGTGGAGCATCAGGGGGCCCACGAGATAGGGGGCGCGCCCGGGGGGAGGGCGCCCCCCCACCCTTGTGGATAGGGTGTGGCCCCCTGGCCTTGATTCTTTCGCCAGTATTTTTTATATTTTCCAAAAGTTATCTTCGTGGATTTTCAGGTCATTCCGAGAACTTTTGTTTGCTGCACAATAAACAACACCATGGTAGTTCTGCTGAAAACAGCGTCAGTCTGGGTTAGTTCATTCAAATCATGCAAGTTAGAGTTCGAAACAAGGGCAAAAGTGTTTGGAAAAGTAGATACGTTGGAGACGTATCAACTCCCCCAAGCTTAAACCTTTGCTTGTCCTCAAGCAATTTAGTTGATAAACTGAAAGTGATAAAGAAAAACTTTTACAAACTCTATTTGCTCTTGTTGTTGTAAATATGTAAAGCCAGCATTCAAGTTTTCAGCAAAGATTATGAACTAACCATTCTCACAATAACACTTAGGTCTCATGTTTACTCATATCAATGGCATAATCAGCTAGCGAGCAATAATAATAAATCTCGGATGACAACACTTTCTCAAAACAATCATAATATGATATAACAAGATGGTATCTCGCTAGCCCTTTCTGAGACCGCAAAACATAAATGCAGAGCACCTTTAAAGATCAAGGACTGACTAAACATTGTAATTCATGGTAAAAGAGATCCAGTCAAGTCATACCCAATATAAACCAATAATAATGAATGCAAATGATAGTGTGCTCTCCAGCGGGTGCTTTTTAATAAGAAGGTGATGACCCAACATAAAAGTAAATAGATAGGCCCTTCGCAGAGGGAAGCAGGGATTTGTAGAGGTGCCAGAGCTCGATTTTAAAATAGAGATGAATAACATTTTGAGCGGCATACTTTCACTGTCAACGCAACAACTATGAGATGGCGATATCTTCCATACTACATGCATTATAGGCGGTTCCCAAATAGAATGGTAAAAGTTTATACTCCCCCACCACCAACAAGCATCAATCCATGGCTTGCCCGAAACAACGAGTGCCTCCAACTAACAACAGCCCTGGCAGAGTTTTGTTTAATTATTGATTTTCTTTGATCTTTTTGATCATGGGACTGGGCATCCCGGTTACCGCAATTTTCTCGTGAATGAGGAGCCGAGTCCACTCCTCTTGAGAATAACCCACCTAGCATGGAAGATACAGACAACCTTAGTTGAAACATGAGCTGCTCGAGCATACAAAACAGAATTTTATTTGAAGGTTTGGAGTTTGGCACATACAAATTTACTTGGAACGACAAGTAGATACCGCATATAGGAAGGTATTGTGGACTCATATGGAATAACTTTGGGGTTTAAGGAGTTTGGATGCACAAGCAGTATTCCTGCTTAGTTACAGGTGAAGGCTAGCAAAAGACTAGGAAGCGACCAACTGAGAGAGCGACAACAGTCATGAACATGCATTAAAATTAATTTACACCGAGTACAAGCATGAGTAGGATATAATCTACCATGAACATAAATATCATGAAGGCTATGTTGATTTGTTTCAACTACATGCGTGAACATGTGCCAAATCAAGTCACTCAATTCATTCAAAGGAGGATACCATCCCATCATACCGCATCACAATCATTTTAATAGCATGTTGGCACGCAAGGTAAACCATTATTACTCATAGCTAATTAAACATGGAACAAGCAACTATAATCTCTAAATGTCATTACAAATATGTTTACTTCATAATAAGCTGAATTAGGAACGATGAACTCATCATATTTACAAAAACAAGAGAGGTCGAGTTCATACCAGCTTTTCTCATCTCAATCAGTCCATCATATATCATCATTATTGCCTTTCACTTGCACGACCGAACGATGTGTATAATAATAATAGTGCACGTGCATTGGACTAAGCTGGAATCTGCAAGCATTCAACTCAAGAGAGAAGACAAAGTAATATGGGCTCTAAATTAAATAAGCAATCATGCATATGATTGCCGCTCAACATTTTCAATATGGTCTTCTACTCTCGACCCCAAAGGAAAGAAAAGAAAATAAAACTATTTACACAGGAAAGCTCCCAACAAGCAAGAATAAGAGCGAGAAATCTTTTTGGGTTTTCATTTTAATTTCTACTACAAGCATGGAAATTAAACTGACTAATTCTTTTTGGTTTTTCTTAAGGTTTATCAAACACACAAGAAGAAAACTAGAAAAAGAAAATTAAACTAACGTGGATAATACAATGAAAGAGAATGAGCACCGACAACTAGAATAATGTGTGAACATGAATGTAAAGTAGGTGAGAAATACATACTCCCCCAAGCTTAGGCTTTTGGCCTAAGTTGGTCTATTGCCAAGGATAGCCTGGCTGATATCTGTAGTTATAACTGGGGTCGTACTGAGATGCAGCAGCAAATGCATCCTGAGCTACGACATGTTGGTGAGACGCCTCTGCTCTACCCTCGTGTTCAGCTGCCTCCTCCCTGGTAACAACATATCTTTGTTTTGCCTGGTAATCAAAAAGGAAAGGAGCAGGGAGAGTAACATGGACAGAGCTACGTCTGTCAAAGATTTGGCGATACTGGAGGAATTGTTCGTTCCTCAAAGGAAAACGATGTTCGACCATCGCGTCATAATCTAAATAAGCAGGAGGCAACTCCATATCCCCCTCTCATGGGGCTATACCAAGATAATTAGCTACACAGGTCGCATAAACCCCTCCAAATAAATCTCCAGACATACCATTATTATGCAACCAATGTGCAACTATTGCCCCCAAGTTGTAATCTTTATTACCTAACACAACACTCTTAAGGACACAAAGATCAGGGACACACATATGACATGCTTCATCTTTACCGTTAATGCATCTACCAGTGAAGAGAGCAAAATAATGTATAGCAGGAAAATGAATGCTCCCTATGGTAGCTTGTGCTATATCCCTAGAATCTCCCACGGTAGTACTAGCAAGAAAGTCTTTATATTCAGATTTGTGGGGGTCATTAACATTGCCCCATTGCGGGAGTTTGCAAGCAGTTGTAAAATCTTCTAAGTCCATGGTATAAGACTTATCATAAATATCAAACAGGACACTCTGAGAATTACATGAGGATTTATATTTAAACCTTCTCACAAATGAATCAGTCAATTGATAGTACTTAGGACACTTATCTTGTAACAAGTCCTCAAGATCGGTGTTACACACATATGCGTCAAATTCATCCTTGATGCCTGCATTGACCAAAAAATCGTCTGATGGCCACTCACAAGCTCGCACTTCCACGTCCCTTGGTGGTTCATCATCTTGCTCACGCATAGCACGCCCGGGTCCTTTCTTTATTGAGGAACCACCTTGGTACATTCTCCTGGACATATTTCCTTTTTTGAAAAATTTCTGAAATTTTAGTAACTTCAAAATAAAAGTGAATAAAACTAAACAAGATTGGTAGCAACTACTCCTACATGTGCCTAGAGCCTATATCATGCATTAGAATTACTTGGGACCCCATAAATTTGACATGCAAGCTCAAGAACAGGGTCACCTATGCAGCAAAAATTTGCAATGAATAAAGCACTAGAACAAAAACTAATAGGACCAATGGAGGAGTCACATACCAAGCAACAATCTCCCAAAGCAGTTTTGTGAATGGAGCTTTGAGCAAGGAGATCGAAAATCGCAGCAAAATGAGCTAGAACTCGTGCTTGAGCTGGATGGAGATTTTTTTGGGAACAAGATGGAGTGTGTGGGTGCAGGAATGAGTGGAGGGGGGGGGGCACCATGGGACCACGAGACAAGGGGGTGTGCCCAGGGGGTGTGGGCGCGCCATCCAACCTCGTGGCCAGGTGCTTGCCCCCCTGCACTGTTTTAGTGCCTAAAATCCTCAAATATTCCATATGAAATCATACTAAATTTGCATGGCATTTGGAGCACTTTTATTTTTGGGATATTTTTTTATTGCAAGGATAATTCGGAAAACAGACAGATAATACTATTTTTTGCTTTATTTATTCTAAATAACAGAAAGTAAAAAGAGGGTACAGAAGGTTGTGCCTTCTAGTTTCATCCATCTCATGATCATCAAAATGAATCCACTAACAAGGTTGATCAAGTCTTGTTAACAAACTCATTCCGAATAACACGGAACTGGAGAAATTTTGAATAACCCTAAGTTACCTCAACGGGGATATGAACATCCCCAACAATAAGAATATCATACTTTTTCTTGACGGTAGGAAGAGGAAATTCAAAACCTCCAATAATGATAGTTGGAACTTTTCCAATAGAATTGATGCTACGAACTTGATATTGTTTCCTCGGAAAGTGTACCGTATGCTCATTACCATTAACATGAAGGGTCTACCAAGGATAATCGACATACTATCATCCTCGGGAATATCAAGAATAACAAAGTCCGTTAAGATAGTGACATTTGCAACCACAACAGGCATATCCTCACAAATACCGACAGGTATGGCAGTTGATTTATCAGCCATTTGCAAAGATATTTTAGTAGGTGTCAACTTACCCAATTCAAGTCTACGATATAAAGAGAGAAGCATAACACTAACACCGGCTCCAAGATCACATAAAGCAGTTTTAACATAATTTCTTTTAATGGAGCATGGTATAGTTGGTACTCCTGGATCTCCAAGTTTCTTTGGCATTCCACCCTTAAAAGTATAATTAGCAAGCATGGTGGAAATTTCATCTTCCGGTATTTTTCTTTTATTTGTAATGATATCCTTCATATATTTAGCATAAGGATTTAATTTAAGCATATGAGTCAAGCACATACGTAAGAAAATAGGTCTAATCATTTCAGCAAAATGCTCAAAATCCTCATCATCCTTTGTCTTGGATGGTTTAGGAGGAAAGGGCATGGGTTTCTGAACCCATGGTTCTCTTTCTCTACCGTGCTTCCTAGTAAAAAAATCTCTCTTATCATAACGTTGATTCTTCGATTGTGGGTTATCAAGATCAACAACAGGTTCAACCTCTACTTAATTGTTATTGCTAGGTTGAGCGTCAACATGAACATTATCATTAACATTATCACTAGGTTCATGTTCATCACCTGATTGTGTTTCAGCATCAGAAATAGAAATATTATTGAGATTCTCAGGTGTGTCTACAACAGGTTCACCAGAAGCATGCAAAGTCCTATCATTTTTCTTTTTCTTCTTTTTAGAAGAACTAGGTGCCTCTAAATTATTTCTTTGAGAATCCTTCTCGATTCTCTTAGGGTGGCCTTCAGGATACAAAGGTTCCTGAGTCATTCTACCAGTTCTAGTAGCCACTCTAACAGCAAAGTCATATTTATTATTTAATTCATCGAGCAAATCACTTTGAGCTTTAAGTACTTGCTCTGCCTGAGTGGTACCATAGAAGCATATTTGCTAATGAGTTTAAGTTCACCTTTAACTCTAGCCATATAACCACTCAAGCGTCCTATCTCGAAAGCATTATTCTTTAATTCTCTACCAACATAAGCATTAAAACTTTCTTGTCTAGCCATAAAGTCATCAAATTCATCTAATCATGGGCTATGAAATTTAGTAGACGTGATTTCAACTTTATCATATCTATAGAGAGAATTACCTTTACTACCTGTGTCGGGTTACCAAGACAATGTGTTTCTTCAACAGGAGGTATATTAAGACCATGTATTTCTTCAATAGGAGGTAAATTTTTAACATCTTCAACTTTTATACCTTTTTCTTTCATTGATTTCTTTGCCTCTTGCATATCTTCAGGACTGAGAAATAGAACACCCCTCTTCTTCGGAGTTGGTTTAGTAATAGGCTCGGGAGTTGGCTTAATTGGCTCAGGAATTTCCTCAGGAATTGGCTCAGGAAGAGTCCAATTATTTTCATTAGTCAACATATTATTCAATAGTAATTCAGCTTGGTCGACTGTTCTTTCCCTGAAAACACAACCAGCACAACTATCCAAGTAGTCCTTGGAAGCATCAGTTAGTCCATTATAAAAGATATCAAGTATTTCATTTTTCTTAAGAGGATGATCAGGCAAAGCATTAAGTAATCGGAGAAGCCTCCCCCAAGCTTGTGGGAGACTCTCTTCTTTGATTTGCACAAAATTATATATTTCCCGCAAGGCAGCTTGTTTCTTATGAGCAGGGAAATATTTAGCAGAGAAGTAATAAATCATATCCTGGGGACTACACACACAACCAGGTTCAAGGGAATTAAACCAAGTTTTAGCATCACCCTTTAATGAGAACGGAAATATCTTAAGGATATAATAATAGCGAGACTTCTCATCATTAATAAACAGGGTGGCTATATCATTGAACTTGGTAAGATGTGCCACAATAGTTTCAGATTCAAGGCCATAAAAAGGATCAGATTCTACCAAAGTAATAATTTCAGGATCAACAGAGAATTCATAATCCTTATCAGTAACACAGATAGGTGAAGTAGCAAAAGCGGGGTCAGGTTTCATTCTAGCATTAAGAGCAGTGGCGGAGCCACCGCCCGGCTAGCCTGGCCAGTTGCCCGGGCTCGCTAGCCGCGCTGCATGCTATGATGATGCTATCAAAACAGGGAAAATACTACTCGCACGGCGGTTTACCCGGGCAACGGGCAGCTGGGCCAATGGGCCCATTAATTTCCTCTCTAGTCAACAATACTAATCAATTATTCAATTAAGCACTGACAGATGGGATACGAGTACCCACGTGAGACGACCCTACTTGCTCGGTTCGATTGTTCTTTCTTTTACTGGAGACGAGAAGGAAACCTCCCTCTAACCCCCCGTTCGTTTAGCTTCTGTTTGAAAATTGGCGGCATCCTTGATCGATTATAGACAGAGACAGACCTTTAGTGAGCGGAGGTTGGCCTGGGCGCGCGGCCAGCCGCGGGGGCGGAGCCGGAGAGCATCCACCCAAGATTTTGAGGAACGGTTTGCATCAGCGTCCGCTTGTCCCCGTCTTCGTAATTAGGTGAGATCAATAGTCTTTTCTTTTGCGAATAGATTAATAGACTTATTTCGAGGTCACGGCGAGGGGAATTGGTCATTGGAGATGATCACCACTTTTATGATCTTAATCCTTCATTTAGGGGTTTGTTTTAGATAGTTGATGTTAATTTCAAACTTCACATTATGAACTCTGAGAGACAAGGAGGTTCTTGGCACTGAAAGTACGCCACAACCACCATCTCATATTGCCTCGTGAGACGGTTGCAAGCTCTCTAATTTGAATATATTCACAAATAACAATACTTAATTTATGTGAATTACAAATCCATTTTTATCTTATAGTGTCTTTTAGGACATTTGAATGGTAATTTGGATAGTTATATTTCCGCCAACAATATGACGAGTTTGGTCGCAGGCCTGGTTTTATAACTTAATGTTGTCAAGTGTCAACTTCATTTTGGCCTATGAAACTAAATAAATACTCCCTCCGCCCCAAAATAAGTGTCAATGATTTAGTTTAAAATTTGTACACTAATTTAGTACAAAATCAGTGATACTTATTTCACTCTAAGTTACATTTATATGATTTCTATGGTTAAATTTTCACCACATCATTAATGTGGATTTGCGGTTTAAAAGTCTGATGTGGTTTTATATATTGTGTTTCCGAACACCCGATTTTGGTTTCTAGGTTAGACACTCAGTCTCAAATCTGCCCAGGCTTCACAAAAGTTCTAGCTCCGCCACTGATTAAGAGATTGTTACTTCCATTTAACTAATAACTTCTTAAGATCATATCTATCTTTGCAAGCAAAGAAAGCTCTAGCAGCTTCCTCATCCATAACATAACCCTAAGGAACAACAGGAAATTCATAATCAAGGGCAGAACTTTCATCATCACTATCATCAATAATAGCATCTTCAATAATTTCATTCTCTCTAACCCTAGCAAGTTGTTCATCAAGAAATTCACCTAATGGCACAGTAGTATCACGCAGAGAAGTAGTTTCATCATAAGTATCATGCATAGTAGAAGTGGCATCATCAATAACATGCGACATATCAGAATTCATAGCAGTAGCAGGTTTAGGTGTCTCAAGCTTACTCAAAACAGAAGGAGAATCTAGTGCAGAGCTAGATGGCAGTTCCTTACCTCCCCTCGTAGTTGAGGGAAAAATCTTGGTTCTTTCATCTTTCAAGTTCCTCATAGTGATCAATAGATATAAATCCCAAGTGACTCAAAGAATAGAGCTATGCTCCCCAGCAACGGCGCCAGAACTTAGTCTTGATAACCCACAAGTTAGGGGATCACAACAGCTTTCGAGGGTAGAGTATTCAACCCAAATTTATTGATTCGACACAAGGGGAGCCAAAGAATATTCTTAAGTATTAGCAGTTGAGTTTTCAATTCAAGCACACCTGGATAACTTAGTATCTGCGGCAAAGTATTTAGTAGAAAAGTGGTATGATAGTAATGGTAACAGTGGCAAAAGTAAAGATAGCAGTTTTGTAGTAGTTGTAACAGTAGCAACGGAAAAATAAATAAGCGAAGCACAATATGTGAAAAGCTCGTAGGCATTGGATCAGTGATGGATAATTATGTCGGATCATGTAATAGATATAACATAGGGTGACACAGAACTAGCTCCAGTTCATCAATGTAATGTAGGCATGTTTCCGAATATAGTCATACATGCTTATGTAAAAGAACTTGCATGACATCTTTTGTCCTACCCTCCTGTGGCAGCGGGGTCCTAGTGGAAACTAAGGGATATTAAGGCCTCCTTTTAATAGAGAACCGGAACAAAGCATTAGCACATAGTGAATACATGAACTCTTCAAACTATGGTCATCACCGAGAAGTATCCCGATTATTGTCACTTCAGGGTTGTTGGATCATAACACATAATAGGTGACTATAGACTTGCAAGATAGGATCAAGAACTCAAATATATTCATGAAAACATAATAGGTTCAGATCTGAAATCATGGCACTCGGGCCCTAGTGACAAGCATTAAGCATAGAAAAGTCATAGCAACATCAATCTCAGAACATAGTGGATACTAGGGATCAAACCCTAACAAAACTAACTTGATTACATGGTAAATATCATCCAACCCATCACCGTCCAGCAAGCCTACGATGGAATTACTCACGCAAAGTGGTGAGCATCATGAAATTGGTGATGGAGGATGGTTGATGATGATGACGGCGACGAATCCCCCTCTTCGGAGCCCCGAACGGACTCTAGATCAGCCCTCCCGAGAGAGATTAGGGCTTTGCGGCGGCTATGTATCGTAAAACGCGATGAAACTTTCTCTCTGATTTTTTTCTCCACGAAACGGAATATATGGAGTTGGAGTTGAGGTCGGTGGAGCATCAGGGGGACCACGAGAGAGGGGGGTGAGCCCAGGGGGGAGGGAGCGCCCCCCGCCCTCGTGGACAGGGTGTGGGCCCCCTGGCCTTGATTCTTTCGCCAGTATTTTTTATATTTTCCAAAAGTTATCTCCGTGGATTTTCAGGTCATTCCGAGAACTTTTGTTTTCTTCACAATAAACAACACCATGGCAGTTCTGCTGAAAACAGCGTCAGTCCGGGTTAGTTCCATTCAAATCATGCAAGTTAGAGTCCAAAACAAGGGCAAAAGTGTTCGGAAAAGTAGATGCGTTGGAGACGTATCAACCGACTCGGTTTCTAACAACACTTGCCTTACAGAACAAGTTAAACATATGGTGGCTCATCCTTTGGGACTGAAGTTGCCTCTGGGTCTTGGGCCTTCAATAAGCTTGCTTGATGAACCGCCATCTTCGTATCTTCTTGGACCTTATCAAGCCTCTTCATCTATAAGTCGCCAGTGGCATGACCCGGCCCCTCCTGGGCGGGTCATACTGAACTACGTTGGTATTTCCCCAAAGAGGAAGGGATGATGCAGTATAGCGACGATAGGTATTTCCCTCAGTAAGAAGACCAAGGTTATTGAACCAGTAGGAGAACCTCCTCACACCACGTAAACAACACCTGCACACAAATAACAAATACTCATAACCCGACATTTTAAAAGGGTTGTCAACCCCTTTCGGGAACGGCGCCTCTAATGGGCAAATAATGTGAGGTAAAAAGTGGTAGATAGGATAAATAGATCGCGAAACAAATAAATTATAGCAAGGTATTTTTGTATTCTTGGTTTAATAGATTTGAAAATAAATACAAGAGAATATAGATAGCAAAGGCAATGATGAAAAGAGACCCGAGGACCGTAGGTTTCACTAGTGGCTTCTCTCGAGAAAAATAGCAAATGGTGGGAAAACAATTACTGTTGGGCAATTGATAGAACTTCAAATAATCATGATGATATCTAGGCAATGATCATTATATAGGCATCACGTCCAAGATTAGTAGACCGACTCCTGCCTGCATATACTACTATTACTCCACACATTGACCGCTATCCAGCATGCATCTAGTGTATTAAGTTCATGAGAAAATGGAGTAATGCAATAAGAACGATGACATGATGTAGACGAGATCCGTTTATCTATTGCGGTAGATATAGATCTCATCTTGTTATCCTTAGTAGCAACGATACATACGTGTCGGTTCCTTTTCTGTCACTGGGATCAAGCACCGTAAGATCGAACCCACTACAAAGAACCTCTTCTCATTGCAAGATAAATAGATCAAGTTGGCCATACAAAACCCTAATATCGGAGAAGAAATACGAGGCTATAAGCAAGTATGCATATAAGAGATCAAAGAAGACTCAAATAACTTTCATGGATAAAAACATAGATCTGATCATAAACTCAAAGTTCATCGGATCCCAACAAACACACTGCCAAAAGACTCAAATAACTCTCCAAGAGACCATTGTATTGATAATCAAGAGAGAGAGAGAGAGAGGAAGCCATCTAGCCACTAACTACGGACCCATAGGTCTACAAAGAACTACTCGCGCATCATAGGAGAGGCACCAATGGAATTGGCGAACCCCTCCATGACGGTGTCTAGATTGGATCTTGGTGGTTCTGGACTCTGCGGCAGTTGGATCAATATTTTGTCGCCTCCCCTAAGGTTTCTGGAATATTTGGGTATTTATAGAACAAAGAGGTGGTTCGGGGGGCACCCGAGGTGGGCACAACCCCCCAAGGCACGCTTGGGCCTCCTAGCGCGCCCTATTGGGTGCTGCTCACCTCGAGCAGCCCCTCACGTGCTTCCTTGGCCCATTGGCTTTCTTCTGGACCAAAAAAATCCTCCAGGAGTTGCATTGCGTTTGGACTCCGTTTGATATTGATTTCCTGCGGTGTAAAAACATGCAGAAAACAACAGCTAGCACTGGGCACTATGTCAATAGGTTAGTACCAAAAAATTATGTAAAATGACTATAAAATCTCTCCCTAATAATAAAGCACGGATTGGGTTTCCAGGTTCACCGTCACAATACGCTTTCTTTCATGTCATAATACGCTTTTACGATTATGTTTTGAAATTAACTGATGTGGTACTAACCGAATAGAACAGTTCGTTTTTGCCTCCGTAGTAGCACGATGGCAGACATGGGCCTGCTTTAGTCCAGCCCATACACATACAACTTTTTATAATCGTCCCGTTGCTAGGTGCTCGCGCTCCGCGGGGTCAACGGTCGCTGCACCTTCCTCCTCCATATGCCGTAGCCTTTGGCCCTTTGCTTCCTGCAGCGGCAAGCAGCAACAAAACTAGGAAGAATTGTGTGACGTGCGGTGCTAAGGTTGGTGGTATGATCTATGCGTCGAGTGGGATGGCAGCTAGAAACTGTTCGATCAACATGGCGACCATGACAGTGCCCGCTGCGGCGGCTGCAATGAGAACGGCCTCACGATGGGCACGAGCCCGAGCTGAAATAAAGTGAATTAAGCAAGCTGTAATTTCTTCTCTGCTTTCTCTCTTTTTTCTTTCCTATTTCTTTTTTCTCAATGCCTAGCCCCCCATGCCCAGTATATACGATGCTTGTGTATCATTGTGTGGAACTATGGATTACCGAATGCTTCTAATAAGATATATTGTCCTGAATGCATGTCATGGATTTGGCAGTGTACACATACTGAGAAATAGTGCAGGCCATCTACACCGGCGGCAGTAGTTATGCTGGAGCAGCGGGCGCTACTTTGACTTTGACGGCGACGTTGCTCTAGGTCAACGCGGTCTAAGGTTATCTCGTGAGGGCCGGCGCTGTAAGGAAACACCCAAGATACGTGTGTGCGTATGATAATATATCGTACGTGGTACATCTGATCAATCATCACAGTGTAAATCAGCAGCAGCCAGCATCACACAAATTCTCTTAAATACCAAAAAATATCCTTACTTATCTAAACTCAAAATTAAGCTACTGTTGTTCGAAAAAATATTAGAATCCACTTGAGTTTCAAAACTATATTCTGAATTATTTTAAGGTTACTTACATATACTTAATGCTTTCATTTAATCTTTTAAAGTGGATATTTATATTTGTTTTAACAGTTTATACGGTGGATAAATTATTTGATATAGAAAAAATGTTATTACTTTTTAAATAACATTAACATGAATTTGACTCTCGTATTCAATAAAAGACACTCCAAAAAAATGATTGCAGCAGAATGTAGATTATAATTATGTTTTATTGGGAACATGGATAAGGAGCTGCCGGAACTACCCAAGGAGTTTTAAGGAAAACCTCACAGGGTGAATTATAATTTTTTTGGTGTGAACTTAATCTATAATGTATGACCCGTTTTTCTTTCTTACTGATAGAGAGGAAAGAAAACATCGATAACCACGCATGCACACCTGTGAAAAACCTCGCAGGAAAAAAGAACATATTTCTCATTTTATTTTGAGCGAGTGTGCGCGAGAGAGAGAGAGACGCCTTAGAACTGACCGCATTCAAACACGCTTTCGTTGTGTGAGCACTGAGACCACCATCAACAAAACAAATGTGATGCCATGTGAAAATAAAGGAAGTGAACACATTAGGGTCTCGAATCATTGTTATTGGGTTAAGAACGTGTCTTATTTATTCTCCCGTTGCAACGCACAGGCTCTTTTGCTAGTGTTTGTAAAACATCCAAGAATAATAATATAACAACATGGAACAATAAAAAATTATAGATACGTTGGGGACGTATCAGCATCCCCAAGCTTAATTCCTGCTCGTCCTCGAGGTGGTAAATGATAAAAACAGAATTTGTTTATGTGGAATGCTGCCTAACATGTTCATCACATTATTTTCTTTATAGCATGGACATATGGACTTTTATATGATTTAAAGCAATAGTCTAGTTTTAACATGAAGACTTTAATACTCAAGCATACCAACAAGCAACCATGTATTTCAAAATATCAACACTAAAGCAAGTTATCCCTAGCCCATCATGCTCAATCATTGGTCCATTGAAACACACTCGAATATTAGCTACACCCAATGCTCAAATACGATCATAGTGCCCCTTAGTTGGTGCTTTATAAGTAAAAGAAAGGCCCTTCGCAGAGGGAAGTAGGGATTTGTAAAGGCGCCAGAGCTCATAGCTTAAATTGAGAGATAAAATTATTTTTGAGAGGCATACTTTTCCTACCAACGAAAACGACTTGGAGAATCCCAACACTTTCCATGCTAGATACATCATAGGCGGTTCCCAAACAGAAAGTAAAGTTTATTCCTTTTTCCACCATAAATTTCCCTTTCCATGGCTAACCGTATCCACGGGTACCCTCCATACCAACACTTTCCAAGGAATTTATTATTTGACAACATAAAGTAAATTCATTTATTCATTTCGGGACTGGGCATCCCTAGTACCTTTGCCGTACTCTCGTGCAATGACAAGTGAATAAACACTCATCGTGAGAATAACACATCTAGCACGGAAAATATTGGCTACCCTTTACGGCCTCACGAGTAGTAGAGAACACAAAAGAGAAATTTATTTTGAACATTAGATATGGCACATGCAAATTTTCTTAGAACGGCATGGAAGTACCGCATATAGGTAGGTATAGTGGACTCATAAGGCAAAACTGGGGTAAAGGGTTTTGGATGCACAAGTAGTGACCATACTTAGTGCAAAATGAAGGCTAGTAAAAAGATTGAGAAGCGACCAACCAAAAAGCGAAAAATCTCGTACCAAAGCATTAAGCATAAGTAACACCGAATAATGCACCATAAGTAGGATATAAATTTCGTTGCATAACTATTGACTTTCGTGCTTGCATAGGGAATCACAAACCTTAACATCAATATTCTTACTAAAGAACAAGTACTCATCAACATGACTCACATATCATATCATCATATCTCAAAAGCATTACTAAGAATCAAGTTTATTTTGTCCAATGATATTCATGAAAGTTTTTATTATATCCTCCTCGGATATCTATCACTTTGGGACTATTTTCATATGTTACTTTTGATAAGCTCAAACCAATATAAGTGAAGATCACGAGCATAATTTTTTCTTTCTCTCAAAATAATCTACGTGTAGCAAGAGATAATTTCTTAAAAATTTACTAACTCCCAAATAAATCTAAGTGAATCATGAGATCATTTCTTCAAAATTAACAAAGCACACCGTGCTCAGAAAGATATAAGTGAAGTACTAGAGCAAGTCCATGGCTCTAAAAATTTATGTGAAGCATAGGAGCAAGCATAGAATAATTATTGGCTCTCTTAAAAGGCTGTATCCAGCAAGGATTCGACACTTAAACACAAAGCAAAAACAAGCAAGGACTCATATCATACAAGACGCTCCAACTAAAACACATATCATGTGACGAATAAAAATATAGTTTCAAGTAAAATACCGATGGTCGTTAGAAGAAAGCGGGGATGCAAATCGGGGGCCTCCCCAAGCTTAGTTGCTTGATACTTATTTCAATTTTATCTTGGGGTTCCTCGGGCATCCGCAAGCTTAGCCTTTTGCTTATCCTTACTCCTTCATCCATTGTAAGATATCCCAAAACTTGAAAACTTCAGTTACACAAAACTCAAACAAAACCTTCGTGAGGTCCGTTAGTATAAGAAACCAAACCACTACTATAAGTACTGTAGAAAACCTATTATTATTTTGTTTTTGCATTATATCTACTGTATTACAACTTTTCTATGGCAACAACTCATCAAAGAAAACCATAGAATCATCAAAACAAGCACACAACGCAAATAAAACAGAATCTGTCAAAAACAGAACAGTCTGTAGGAATCTGAAAATTTAGAATATTATGTCACTCCAAAAATTATGAAATAAATTGGTGGATGTGAGGAATTTGTCTATTAATCGTTTGAAAAAAGAATCAACTTAAAATCACCCTTCTGTAAAAAATGACAACGAATCTTGTGAGCACAAAAGTTTCTGTTTTTCAGCAAGATCAAATAAACTTTCACCCAAGTCTTCCAAAAGGTCTTGCTTGGCACAAACACTAATTAAAACACAAAAAACACAATCATAACAGTAGAATAATTGTTCTAACACTCAAGAATAGAAAGCAAAAATCAAACATAAATTTTATTCATTGGGTTGCGTCCCAACAAGCGCTCTCGTTTTACGCCCCTACCTAGGCATAAGATTTCAATCATGCTCACATTAAAAGATAAGAATTGAAGCACAAAGAGAGCATCACAAAACATGTGACAAACATATTTAAGTCTAACATAATTCCTATGCATAGGCATTTTATAAGAAAACAAATTATCAAGGCAAGCAAAAACTAGCATATGCAAGGAAGAAGAAAGAAACAATAGCAATCTCAACATAACGAGAGGTGATTTGGTAACATGAAAATTTCTAACACAATATTTTCCTCTCTCTAATAATTACATGTAGTTTCATAATCAAATTCAACAATATAACTATCACATAAGATATTTCTTCATGATCCACATGAATGCAAAGTTGACACTCTTCCGAAATAGTGGGATTATCATCAAATAAAGTCATGACCTCTCCAAGCCCACTTTCATCAAAAAATTCATAAGATTGATCACTCTCCAAATATGTGGGATTATTTTTAGCTAAAGTTGACACTCTTCCAAACCCACTTTTAATATTATTGCAAGCATGTTCATCATGACATATAAATAAGTTTTCAATATCAAAAGAATCATTATCACCCCAATCATGATCATTGAAATAAGTAGTGGACATAACAATATTAGCATCCCCAAGCTTGGGGTTTTGCATATCATTAACATAATTGACATTAACAGAATTTATAGTAAAATTTCAATCATGCTTTTCATTCAAAGAGCTATCATGAATCACTTCATAAATTTCTTCATCACAATTTTCAGATTCACGAATCTCAAGCAAAACTTCATAAAGATAATCTAGTGTACTCAAATCACTAGCAATTTGTTCATGATAATTGGGTCTCTTAAAAAGATTAGCAAGTAGATGAGGATCCATATCAAGAGTTATTTAGCCAGCAAAGATGCAAGAAAATAGAAGACACATGGCACACAAGCAAAGAAGAGATCTAACAAGAAAACGGCGAACGAAAAAGAGGGCTAATAAAAACGACATTTTTTTTGTGATGTGGGGGAGAGGAAAACGGGAGGGAAATGGCAAATAATGTAAATTGCAAGGAGATGAGATCTGTGATTAGGAACCTGGTTGATATTGAAGATCCTCCCCGGCAACGACGCCAGAAATTCCTTTTGATGTCTACTAGAACTACGTCGGTATTTCCCCAAAGAGGAAGGGATGATGCAGTATAGCGACGGTAGGTATTTCCCTCAGTGATGAGACCAAGTTTATCGAACCAGTAGGAGAACCTCCTCACACCACGTAAACAACACCTGCACACAAATAACAAATACTCGCAACCCGACGTGTTAAAGGGGTTCTCAATCCCTTTCGGGTATGGCGCCTCTAGTGGGCAAATAATGTGAGGTAAAAAGTGGTAGATAGGATAAATAGATCGCGGAACAAATAAATTGCAGAAAGGTATTTTTGTATTTTTGGTTTAATAGATCTGAAAATAAATGCAAGATAAAATAGATAGCAAAGGCAAATATGATGAAAAGAGACCCGGGGGCCGTAGGTTTCACTAGTGGCTTCTCTCGAGAAAAATAGCAAATGTTGGGAAAACAATTACTGTTGGGCAATTGATAGAACTTCAAATAATCATGACCATATCCAGGCAATGATCATTATATAGGCATCATGTCCAAGATTAGTAGACCGACTCCTGCCTGCATCTACTACTATTAATCCACACATCGACCGCTATCCATCATGCATCTAGTGTATTAAGTTCATGAGAAAACAGAGTAATGCAGTAAGAACGATGACATGATGTAGACGAGATCCATTTATCTATTGCGGCAGATATAAATCTCATCTTGTTATCCTTAGTAGCAACGATACATACGTGCCGGTTCCCTTTCTGTCACTGGGATCAAGCACCGTAAGATCGAACCCACTACAAAGCACCTCTTCCCATTGCAAGATAAATAGATCAAGTTGGCCATACAAAACCCAAATATCGGGGAAGAAATACTAGGCTATAAGCAATCATGCATATAAGAGATCAAAGAAGACTCAAATAACTTTCATGGAGAAAAACATAGATCTGATCATAAACTCAAAGTTCATCGGATCCCAACAAACACACCGCCAAAAGACTTACATCGTATGGATCTCCATGAGACCATTCTATTGATAATCAAGAGAGAGAGAGAGAGAGGAAGCCATCTAGCTACTAACTACGGACCCGTAGGTCTACAAAGAACTACTCATGCATCATAGGAGAGGCACCAATGGAAGTGGTGAACCCCTCCATGACGTTGTCTAGATTGGATCTTGGTGGTTCTGGACTCTACGGCAGCTGGATCAATATTTTGTCGCCTCCCCTATAGTTTCTAGAATATTTGGGTATTTATAGAGCAAAGAGGCGGTTCGGGGGGCACCCGAGGTGGGCACAACCCCCCAGGGCGCGCCTGGGCCTGCTGGCGTGCCCCGGTGGGTGTTGCTCACCTCGAGCAGCCCCTCACGTGCTTCTTTGGCCCATTGGCTTTCTTCTGGCCCAAAAAAACCATCCAGGAGTTGCGTTGCATTTGGACTCCATTTGATATTGATTTCCTGCGATGTAAAAAACATGTAGAAAACAACAACTGGCACTGGGCACTATGTCAATAGGTTAGTACCAAAAATGATATAAAATGTGTAGCGACCAGACCTCAAACAGTCTGATCTCTGTGCATCAGTGTTATCCCTGGATCAGTAATGCTGACACGCACACACTACTAGGAAAAGGCCTACTAATGGCGCACTGGTTTTGCCTACTAATGGCGCATTACCAGTGCGCCATTAGTATCACGCCACTAGAATTTTTTACTAATGGCGCACCACTGGTGCACCATTAGAATCTGGTATTCTAATGGCACACCACGTAGTGCGCCATTAGTATTGCCCATAGTGCGCCACTATTATCTGCTATACTTATAGCGCACCACATGGTAGTGCGCCATTAGTAACAATTTTTTTAATTTTTTTTGTTTTTTCTTAATCTCAAGTCACTATTTCACATATGAGATATTCAACACATATATATACAACAAGCATCCATATAACAATCATATCCAACACACAAGTTTCATCATATATACATACATAGCCAACACATAGTTCCGTCGTTACATATTACAAAAGTTTCACATTGTTCATCCAACACCGTTATCCATCAATTCACAAAAGTTTCACATTGATACAAAATAAAAACACAAATGGAAAAGAAGCACTCCATCCATGCAAGCTTCCATCAATTAAATCAAATCTGCAAAATGATAAACAAGAAGTTAGAAGAAGAAAAAGAAGAAGACTAGAAGAATACTAGAAGAAGAAGAACACTAGAAGAAGAATAAGAAGAGTTTTGGAAAAGAAGAAGAATAAGAAGAAGACTATAAGCTTATTATGTAAACTTGATCATTTTGTGCTAACATAAGTTATTTTGGAGCTAACCTATAGGAAACTAAGCATATAAGCTCTAAGTTAGTATATTATAGCCAACTTAGGTAAAATGAAGCTAACCTATGTCATTTTGGAAAAGAAGAAGAATAAGAAAAATACTATAAGCTTATTATGTAAACTTGATCATTTTGTGCTAACAGAAGTTATTTTGGAGCTAACCTATAGGAAACTAAGAATATAAGCTCTTAGTTAGTATATTAGAGCCAACTTAGGTAAAATGAAGCTAACCTATGTCATTTTGGAAAAGAAGAAGAATAAGAAAAAGACTATAAGCTTATTATGTAAACTTGATCATTTTGTGCTAACATAAGTTATTTTGGAGCTAACCTATAGGAAACTAAGCATATAAGCTCTAAGTTAGTATATTAGAGCCAACTTAGGTAAAAATGAAGCTAACCTATAGGAAACTAAGCATATTAGAGATAACATAGGTAACTAAGTATATATATATCATTTTGGATAGCTAACCTATAGGAGATCTGACATACCTGACAAAGTTCAGTTCTCATGCATTGTTCTTCTCCTTCTTCTCCTTCCTCTCCATGATGCGCCTAGAGTGGCGAGGCGATGGAGGCAGTGGGATGTAGTCTTCTACCGCAATTGGCGTGGTCATGTCGCCCAACTATGGGATCGCCGGCGCCACCACCGGTGCGTGGTCATTGTCAGGCACCACCACCATCGCGAGGCCACCTTCAGGCACGACCATCGCTAGGTCATCCTCAGCCACCTCCATCTCTTGCCCATGGTCAGCCACCACCATCTCTTGCCCTTGGTCAGCCACCACCAGTGCTAGGTCATCCTCAGCCTGATGCCCATCGTCATCCTGCAGCTCCTCATCCTCACTCTGCTCCTCTTCTCCCGCACTCAAGTCCAGATCATCCTTCTTGTTGTCTATGCTGCTGCCAGAATCGCTGCTGCTTTCGCTACAGCCAGAATCGCTGCTGCTTTCGCTACAGCCATAGTCGCTGCTGCTTTGGCTGTAGCCAGTGTCGCTGCTGCTGCTCCCATTACCTGTCCAAAATGCAACAATGACCGTTAACAATCGATGTGAGACAAAGCCAAATGTAGAGGAATAAGAAGAGGCAGAATGTACTGGCATCATCATCGACAGCGTAGCGCATGCGACACATAGTCTTGTTGAACACCTTCACGATGAGCATGTTGGCGTCGTCGTCGTACCTGAAGAGAAGGAAGTACCCCAGCTGCAGGTCGTAGGCATGGTAGAACTTCTCCCACCCACGAGACAAGTACATGTGGCCCTTCTTGATCACCAACTGCACATCCCACTGCCTGCGAAACCCGCTACAGGCCTATCGCAGCTTCACATTATTTGGCGGATCTTCACCCATCAGCATGTTCATAAAACTGTCAGGCAGCCTCTGCAGTTTGGGACAATGAGTGATGTAGCAAACAACAGATATCATAATGAGATGGGTGAAGGGGAGATCTCTCGTTTTATATACCTGCGTCATGGATGATATTGAAGCCTCAAGTATGATAGTGAAGAACTCGAAAGCATCCAACTCGTACTGCGGTGTCGCAGATCGGTGGTGGCTGCTTCCCGCCATCTCTGATAAGCAGCAGAAGAGACCAATTAGTACCCATGCATGATAACAGGCATTAGTCGCAAGTACCCCATATGTCCTCTTTTTAGCAAAGTAATGCTAAAATTCACGGAAAATTTCAGCATTACCTTTGCTGAAAATAGGACATATGGAGTACCCGAATTTGCCGGAACGGAAGTTAATCGACATTCCGGCAAACTCAAGGGCCTCTCGGGGTACCTACAACATCATCACAAGTACCACTTGATCTTCACTTCTCTATATTATATGATGTACTGAAGAACTTGAGCAAAAAAAAATAAATAGGAACATATTTCTCACCTTGAAGGTGTTTCTGCTGCTGCACTGTCTGAACTTCACTTCCTTTACCTCCTCAGAAACCTGAAATATGCAGATGTTAGAAAGGTTAATGAACCAACAGATGCCCTAATGGAAGTAATAACAACATGGCAGCAAACAACCAACAAATTATCTTGCCCTCTACCTACAAAATTAAGAACAGTTCAGTCAGTTTCAGAGGAAATGTGCATCTTGGAATAAGATAACAGCTGATTTTGTCATGATCCATGCTTTGCCCCTTGTAGCATGTTTTAAGATAAGAAAAGAAAGCAGTATACCCTCTAAAGAGCTAGTATTGGGCCCCAAATAGGTTCAGTCTCAGTGAGCTCTATCCACAAAACCTAACTTCAATTTTGTAGCACAAAAAGGTGCTACCGTCCAAAAGGCTTTCCATCAGTGGAGAGCCAACTAGATTTTGGTACTGTGTCAGCCATCTTGGCAAGCAGAATCTAGTTCCTGATAGCCTTTCTGGGAAGTGCCATATAATGTGCTGCATGGCAAATATTTTAAGCAGACGCAGCATATCAGCCACTGGTCCATTGACAAGTAGACTGGTATTTTCGACAGTTGTGAGAAATCTTTTGGTTTTCTAGTGTTCTGGCTTGGAAGTTGCACCTACCACTATTTTCTGCAGATCACATTCTTAATGGAAGGCTATGGTTGTGCACTCAAAAGTTGTTGGAAAGAAAATACCCCGTATTTTAGTGCATTATATATATAGTACACAAAAGTAGGCAAAGTTTCTGTGAAAATATAAATGCAAGGAAAAAACAAGCAGCCAAAACAGCAATTATCAAAAGTGATAGTGGTACTGAATTTAAGTGTGTGGTAATTCCTAGAAAATAGACGGTCAAACTCAAGCTAGCAATGTTGCTGCCGAGCATGTGGGCTAGCTGCTGATGTACTAGGGTTAATTTAGTCGTCCTACGTCACAGCTCAAAGTTGTGGGCCCTGGAGCTGATATTTTAGCAATGGTGGCTTCAGTGTGTGGTGCAGTGGCAGCCACTCCTCCTTCCCCCTTCAAATAATGTTGGTCTTATTCTTATCTTCACCCTGTTTTTAACACACTATATATTACTGCTTTCCACCACTCTTTTTTTCACCAGTTAATGCCTTTGCCATGCACAATGCCAATAGCTTTGCATTATATTATCACAGTGTTTTCATCTTCTTCCAAAACCACACTATGGCACTGAAAATTAAGCTAGACAGGCTCCATGTCCTCATCATCTTAGCTTCACAACAAACAAGTAGTACAAATAGAAAGACTGAATAGAAAGACTGAATGAAAATGCATCATCATCTTACCTGGCTGTTTACTGCTGCTGCTGCGCTGCAGGGGCGGAGGAAGGGGCGCCCCCGATGGAGAGGGCGAGGCCGATGACGGCTTGGGGCTTGAGGGCCTGCGGCCTGGTGAGGCCGACGAGGTGGTCGCCCCCAACGCCAGCGGAGCTAGGGTTCGGGGAGATGGCGGGCGGCGCTGAGGGGACGGGGCGGTTGAGAGGGGGTAGGGGGAGGTCGCGGGAGAAGAGAGGAGGAGGCGGGCGGGGGGGCACAGCTTCGGGGCTCGGCTCGGGGACGACGAAGGAGGCGAGGGGGGCGGCGAGGGGGACGGCGAACACAGGGGGGCAGCGGGTGAGATGGTTGAGGCAGGGGAGAGATTAGAGAGATTGGGGATTTAATTAGTGTATGACTATTCTAATGGCGCACCACCATCTCGTGCGCCATAAGTACGACTATTCTAATGGCGCACCAGTGCTCGGTGCGCCATTAGAATTTTGTTTTAATCTAGCCCACTAGCCCTATCTACAACCTAACCCTATCTACAACAGAACCCACCCACTAGCCCGACTGGTCAGCACGCAGCACACACACCAGGAGGTCCTGGGTTTGATTCCCAGGCTCCCCAATATTTTTATGCATTTTAAATGCTGTTTTTATATTTATTTGTGTTTAAATATGTTCAAACTTGTTTAAATCATAACAGTAATATTTTTTTTATAAAAACAGTAATAATTTTTTTAAAAAATATGTTCAAATTTGTTACTTGGAAATATCATCGGCGCCGGCGGTGGAGCAGGGGAGGGTGCGGGGGGT
>NC_041385.1:67825473-67854087 GCF_002162155.2 Triticum dicoccoides
AGGGTGCGAGGGGGCCGGGTGCTCGTAGGCAGCGGCGGAGCGGGGGAGGGTTGCAGTGGGTCGTCGGCGGCGGTGGAGCTAGCGGGGGAGGGTGCGGGTGGGATCGAGATCGAGATCAAAAAGTGTCCATGAAAATATACACGGTGCGCCATTAGCAGTTTTGCAAAAAAGTAAAAAAAAATATACTAATGGCGCACTGCTTACAAGGTGCGCCATTACTTGGTAGAACTAGTAATGGCGCACTTTGGCACCATGCTCCATTAGAGTGTATGGAAGAATGGAAAAAAAATTCAATACTAGTGGCGCACCGTGTGCCTGGTGCGCCATTAGTGTCTTCCACACTAATGGCGCACCTCCGGCCGGTGCGCCATTAGTATATAGTAGTGGCGCACTGCTTACAAGGTGCGCCATTAGTATCAATCCTATCTATAGCCCTTTTCCTAGTAGTGACAGTACTTGAAGGATTTATAACAGAGTAGCAATCACGTACTTATTACATCGAATGTCTCAAAAGAGAACTTATTACAATAAATATGGCTTAAGGCCATCTAAAATCGATAACAGTGGAAGGCTTGGAAGATAAAGTGAGGCCATCAACTCCAACGACATCATTGAGTGAAAGATCACGACCTAAGGCACCTTACTCGTCGTCTGAAAAGTCTGCAACGTGAACGTTGCAGCCCGAAATGGGTCAGCACATGGAATATGCTGGCAATGTAACAAATAGAGAGTAATGAATAGAATAATGCTATCACTACATGCATAAATGGCTGGTATAAAGCTCTATGGTTACAGTTTTGCATAAAGCCAATTTTTCCCTACAACAAAGGAATACATTTTATTTAACTATCATGGTGGTTGTTAAACATTGAGAAGGTTCACCCAACTCAATCCCCATTAAGCATCATCATTAAACCCAATCAAATTATATTAAGAGTGATGAGGTCAACATGATAATCCAAGAACTAGATACTCAAGATGTCCATAACCGGGGACACGGCTAACCATGATTAGTTTGTATACTCTACAGAGGTTTGCGCACTTTTCCACACAAGACTCGAATACATCCATGGTCGGAGAAACGAGACACAATCTTTCTGAAATAATAACTCTTTACTCTGGGTGGACAGTTACACCTAATTTCCCCTACATCTACTAGCCCACCACTGAAAGAGGTCTTGCAACATACTCAACTATGCTAGAGACCATAATAGCTTGTGGCTGCACACGGAAGTTTCTAGCATGAATAATCTTATGATCCCTTTGAGCCTGGGTGGCGGTCCATAGGATAATCACACGGTAACCCCGGGATTTCCAAAAATAGGCAACACTGGGTTCCCCAGGTGCCTCAATCCACCCAGATGTGTATTAAAGTAGCCACCTTAAGTTAACCATTAGATAACAATACTCACATCCGTCATGGATACACTCACCCAATCCACGTCTACAAGCATAACATAGCAATATAAGCAACGTAGAAGTAACTCCCAAAGGTTTGATAATAAACACGACAATAGGTACGACCTCATCTACTTCCCAAAACCCACATATTAATCAGATCCTAACCATGGAATTGTTTGAGGATTGATCTAATGCAATAAAACTGGGTAGTAAAGAGGTATGATCAAAGTGTTACTTGCCTTGCTGATGATCCGTGAAACCTAGAGACTCGTAGTAGCACGCTTCGCACTCCGGGTACTCTATCGCACACACAAAAGCATACAATAAGCACTCAACTAGAAGCACGGGTAAACTCAAATAAGAGATCTAACCAGAAAGTTCAACTTAAGAACTCCGGTTTGCAAAAAGAATCAAATCAAACGAAGCAATGAAACTCAAACTACGAAAGAAACAAGCTCTGTTTACTAATCTGGATTAAGTCAAATTTTACAGTAGCAAAATCTTGTTTAAGCTGGTTAAACAGAAAGAGGGCTTCGAGACGAAACTCTAGGCGCTTGAATCGCCTGATTCTGACAAACGAGCGAAAAGATAAACTAAAACGAAAATCAGGGCAGGAATCACGATCGAAAATAATCACGGAAAATCCCTGGAAAAAGAAAAATTGGCGAACAGGCTAACGAACGAAAGTTCGCTGTCTGCGGCTAATGGGTGAAAATCGTTCGTTAAAACAAACAAACGAACGGGCGTTCGCTAATTAACTAAACCAGAAAAAACCGATCTAATAAAAAATAAGCCGCGGGTTCTTAAAAAAAACTCGTATGGTTTTCCGAAGAAAACCGGTGGCGGCGGGCGGCTCCGGCAGCTACATTGGCAGGACGGCGACGGCGGGCGATGGCTTCGGCGTCGGGCGCGGGCTCCGGCGGCGGTGGGGTCAGGTGGGGCAACGGGGCTGGCGGCGGCACGAGGGGGGGGGCTCCAGCAGTGCAGGCGACGGGTGACGGCGTCGAACCTCGTGGCGGCAGCGACGGCTGGCAGCGGCGGCGCTGGTGGCAGCGGGGCTAGGGTTAGGGTTCGGCGGTGGGTGGGCTGGGGAGGCTCGGGCCTCGCTGTCGTGGGTTATAAGGCCGGCCGGGGCGAGTCCCAGTCCGGCACGGCCTGGCGAGGTCGGTGGTCCTTTTTTTTAAATAATTATTCCGCACAGAAAACAAATAAAAGAAATACTAAACGGACTCCAAAAATCCTGAAATAAAATTTTCTCGTCCTCTAGAAATATAGCGGACAAAGTGAACATTTATTTGGGCCTCTAATGCAATTTTGAAAAATGCATATTTTTCCTAATTCAAATAAAATAGTGATAAAACTCTGGAAAAAAAATTCTTATTTGATTTTAATATTTAATCTCCAATATTTCTTTATTTTGGGAAAGTCATTTTATCCCCTCTCTTTTATTTTTACAAAAGAAATATTCACAGATAAAATAATTAAAATCAAATGATCCCCTTATCAAAATTTGAGAAAACTCAAATATGAAAATAACGAAATCCCCAATTCTCTCCGTGGGTCCTTGAGTTGCGTAGAATTTCTACGAT
The DNA here is from genome assembly GCF_002162155.2 of Triticum dicoccoides. NCBI lineage: Eukaryota > Viridiplantae > Streptophyta > Magnoliopsida > Poales > Poaceae > Triticum > Triticum dicoccoides. Next base: position 67,828,464 of record NC_041385.1, read on the forward strand.
CAAGCCAAAATGCAATAAAATATGATATGCAATGATGATCTAATGTATAACATTCCAAATTGAAAATTTGGGATGTTACAAACCTACCCCCCTTAAGATGAATCTCGCCCTCGAGATTCGGGTTGGCTAGAAAATAGGTCAGGGTGGTCCTTCCGTAGGTCTTCCTCTCGTTCCCAGGTGGCTTCATCCTCGGTATGGTGGCTCCACTGAACTTTGCAGAACTTGATAACTTTGCTACGTGTGACTCGGCTGGCAAACTCGAGAATCTTCACTGGTTTCTCCTCGTAGGTCAAATTCGCTATCCAACTGAATCGCTTCTAGTGGTACTGTATCTCTTAGAGGAATATCAGCCATCTCTACATGGCACTTCTTCAACTGGGAAACATGGAACACATCGTGAACTCCTGACAATCCTTCGGGCAATTCCAACTTGTAATCAACTTCTCCCATACATTCCAAAACTTTGTATGGTCCCACAAAAAGTGGCGCTAACTTTCCCTTAACTCCAAAACGCTTAACTCCTCGAAGTGGGGACACCCGAAGATAAACTCTGTCTCCGACTTCGTAAACTGCCTCCCTGCGTTTAGAATCCGCATAGCTCTTCTGCCTAGAATGGGATACCTTGAGTCTATCGCGAATCAGCTTAACCTTCTCTTCATACTCTTTAATCAAATCTGGTCCAAACAATTTACGGTCTCCAACTTCATCCCACAACAACGGTGTCCTGCACCTCCTTCCGTACAAAGCTTCGAAAGGGGCCATCTTCAAACTGGCTTGATTGCTGTTGTTGTAAGAGAACTATGCATATGGAAAATTGTCGTCCTAACTAGATCCATAATCTAGCGCACAAGCTGTCAACATGTCCTCCAGAATCTGATTGACTCTCTCGGTCTGTCCATCTGTCTGTGGATGAAAGGCTGTACTGAACTCTAGCCTGGTACCCAAAGTTTCGTGCAACCGATTCCAGAACTTTGAGGTAAACTGGGTTCCTCTATCTGATACAATGGTCCTCGGAACTCCATGCAAACATACGATCCTGGTCATATATATCTTTGCCAACTTAGCACACTGGGATGAAATGAGCTACCTTCGTCAAACAATCGACTACAACTCATATCGAGTCATAGCCAGAACGAGTCCTGGGCAATCGCGTGATAAAATCCATGCCTAGTTTATCCCACTTCCATTCGGGTATCGGCAATGGCTGTAGCAATCCGGCTGGCTTCTGATGCTCTGCCTTTACTCTTTGGCATACATCACAAACTGCTACATACTCCATGATATCCTTCTTCATTCCGGTCCACCAGAAACTATCCTTCAAATCCAGATACATCTTGGTATTTCCTGGGTGAATCGAATACGGCAAATCATGGGCCTCTTGCAAAATCAACTTCCTGGTCTCCGGATCATTAGGCACATATACTCGGTCCTCAAACCATAAGGTATCGTGCTCATCCTCACGAAATCTTTTAGCCTTTCCTTTGCTCATACTTTCCTTTATCTCGGCATTTTCCTTGTCCATCTTCTAAGCTTCTCGGATCTTATCCATCAAGGTAGACTGAATCTCCAATGCTGCTAAATAACCTCTCGGAATTATCTCCAAGCACAGCTCACGAAGATCCTCTGCTAACTCCTGGGGTAACTCTCCGGTCATGAGTGTGTTGACATGGCTCTTGCGGCTCAACGCATCGGCTACTACCTTAGCCTTTCCGGGATGATAACGTAATCTCATATCATAATCCTTGATGAGCTCCAACCATCTCCTTTGCCTGAGATTCAACTCCTTCTGCATGAAGATATACTTCAAACTCTTGTGATCCGTGTACACCTCACAATGGTTTCCAATGAGAAAATGTCTCCATGTCTTCAACGCATGCACTACGACTGCTAACTCCAAATCGTGTGTAGCATTATTTAACTGATGGGGTTTAAGCTGTCGTGAGGCATATGAAACAACTCTTCCCTCCTACATAAGCACTGCTCCAAGTCCTCGATGAGAAGCGTTGCAATACACTTGATAATCCTTGTGTTGATCTGGCAGAATCAACACTGGAGCTGTAACCAAACGTTTCTTCAACTCCTGAAAATTGGCCTCACATTCCTCAGTCCATTTGAACTTGGTGTCATTCTTCAACAGCTCCGTCATGGGCTTTGCAATCTTAGAGAATTTCTCAATGAACCTCCAGTAGTATCCTGCGAGTCCAAGAAAACTCTGGATCTCTCCAACTGACGTGGGTGCTTCCCAATTTGTCACAGTGACAACCTTGGTGGGGTCTACTACTATTCCTTCTCCGGATATAACATGTCCGAGGAATCCAACTTCCTTCAACCAAAACTCACACTTGCTGAACTTGGCATATAACCGATGTTCTCTGAGCTTCCCAAGTATCAAACGCAAATGCTCCTTATGTTCCTCTTCATTCTTCGAGTAGACTAATATGTCATCAATGAACACCACGACGAACTTATCCAAAAACTCCATAAACACCTTGTTCATCATGTTCATGAAATAGGCAGGTGCATTAGTCAGACCAAATGACATAATGGTATACTCATATAGCCCGTACCTTGTGGTAAAAGTTGTCTTAGGTATATCCTGCTCTCGAATCTTCAGCTGGTGGTATCCTGATCGCAAATCGATCATGGAAATTTTTTTTAGCTCCTTGCAAGTGGTCAAACAGATCATTGATCATCGGCAGTCGGTACTTGTTCTTGATGGTCACTTGATTCAATCCACAATAATCAACAACCATCCTCAATGATACATCCTTCTTTTCCACTAGAAGTACTGGTGATCCCCAAGGTGATGAACTTGGGCGAATATAGCCTTTATCCAATAACTCCTTAATCTGCTTCTTAATTTCCTCCAAATCCTTTGCGGGCATCCGATACGATCTCTTAGATATTGGCCCTGTGCCTGGCAAAAGCTCAATAAAAAACTCAATGTCTCGATCCGGTGGCATGCCGGGCAACTCTTCTGGAAATACATCAGGGAAATCCTTTACCACTAGTAATTCCTCCTGTACAACTCCTGATAAGGAATTCACTTGAGTCCTCTTTGGCACATGCCGGGATACATACTTAATCCTCCTTCCTTCTGGGGTGGTGAGCATAATCGACTTACTGGCGCAATCGATGTTCCCTCCATACATCGATAGCCAATCCATACCCAAAATCACATCCAGACCTTGCGACTCCAGAATTATCAGGTCTGAGGGGAAAGCATGCCTACCTATGGTCAATGGCATTTGAAAACATCCTTGGCTTGCCATATGCTCCGCTCCTGGCGAGCTTACTAACATAGGTGTTCTAAGAACTTTGGTGGGCAGTTTATACTTATCCGCAAATCCCCTTGATATGTATGAATGCGATGCACCAGTATCAAAAAGAACGATTTCAGTAAATTACTTAACCAAAAACTTACCTATTGCTGCATCTGGCTGTGCTCCAACCTCCTCCATGTTAACGTGGTTCACTTGTCCCGTGTTGAAAGGGTTGGGCTTCTTCCCAGAGCTTCCATTGCCATTTCCATTCTTAGCTTCAGGACATTCACTGGCATAATGTCTAGTCTTCTGGCACTTGTAGCCAGTAATGTGACTTAGATCCTTCTTGGCGGGCGTTGCTGGGTTGGAATGGTTCTGGCCGTTGCTTCCTCCATTAGCATTCCCATTCTTGGGGCCACTATGGTTGTGTGATGACCCACAAGTATAGGGCATCTATCGTAGTCCTTTTGATAAGTAAGAGTGTCGAACCCAACAAGGAGCAGAAGGAAATGACAAGCGGTTTTAGTAAGGTATTCTCTGCAAGCACTGAAATTGTAGGTAACAGATAGTTTTGTGATAAGATAATTTGTACCGGGTAACAAGCAATGAAAGTAAATAAAGTGCAGCAAGGTGGCCCAATCCTTTTTGTAGCAAAGGACAAGCCTGGACAATTTCTTATAATGAGAAAAGCGCTCCCGAGGACACATGGGAATTCTCATCAAGCTAGTTTTCATCACGCTCATATGATTCATGTTCGGTACTTTGATAATTTTATACGTGGGTGGACCGGTGCTTGGGTACTGCCCTTTCTTGGACAAGCATCCCACTTATGATTAACCCCTATTGCAAGCATCCGCAACTACAAAAGAAGTATTAAGGTAAACCTAACCATAGCATGAAACTAGTGGATCCAAATCAGCCCCTTACGAAGCAACACATAAACTAGGGTTTAAGCTTTTGTCACTCTAGCAACCCATCATCTACTTATTACTTCTCTATGCCTTACTCTAGGCCCAAATAATGGTGAAGTGTCATGTAGTTGACGTTCACATAACACCACTAGAGGAGAGACAACATACATCTCATCAAAATATCGAATGAATACCAAATTCATATGACTACTAATAGCAAGACTTCACCCATGTCCTCAGGAACAAACATAACTACTCAAAAAGCATATTCATGTTCATAATCAGAGGAGTATTAATATGCATTAAGGATCTGAACATATGATCTTCCACCAAGTAAACCAATTAGCATCAACTACAAGGAGTAATCAACACTACTGGCAACCCACAGGTACCAATTTGTGGTTTTGATACAAGATTGGATACAAGAGATGAACTAGGGTTTTGAGAGGAGATGGTGCTGGTGAAGATGTTGATGGAGATTGACCCCCTCCCGATGGGAGGATCATTGGTGATGACGATGGTGATGATTTCCCCCTCCCGGAGGGAAGTTTCCCTGGCAGAACAGCTCCGCCGGAGCCCTAGATTGGTTCCACCAAGGTTCCGCCTCGTGGCGGCGGAGCTTCATCCCGTGAGCTTGCTTATGATTTTTTTTCCAGGGTAAAAGCCTTCATATAGCAGAAGATGGGCACCGGAGGGCCACCAGGGGGCCCAGGAGACAGGGGGCGCGCCTAGTGTGGGGGGGGGGGGAGCGCCCCCAGCCTCCTGGCCAGGGTGTTGGCCCCCTCTGGTATTTTCTTCGCTCAATAATTCTTATTAAGTCCAAAAGTGACTTCCGTGGAATTTCAGGATTTTTGGAGCTGTGCAGAATAGGTTTACAATATTTGCTCCTTTTCCAGCCAAAATCCCAGCTGCCGGCATTCTCCCTCTTCATGATAAACCTTGTAAAATAAGAGAGAATAGCCATAAGTATTGTGACATAATGTATAATAACAGCCCATAATGCAATAAATATTGATATAAAAGCATGATGCAAAATGGACGTATCAACTCCCCCAAGCTTAGACCTCGCTTGTCCTCAAGCAGAAGCCAAAATCGAAAAATATGTCCACAACTTTAGAGATAGAGGTGTCGATAAAAATAAAATACGGACATGAGGGCATCATGATCATTCTTATAACAACAACATATGTATATTTTGTCATATGATTTCTTATACTCAAGTAACAATCTATTCACAATGTCAAGTATGGAGCCTAAACTTCATTGAGAACTAACAAACTATAATCTCAGTCATTGAAGAAATTGCAATTTATCATAACATCAGAAAGAGTCAAGAATATAGCTTTTCAGCAAGTCCACATACTCAACTATCATATAGTCTTCTGCAATTTCTAACACTCATGCAATACTTATGGTTATGGAGTTTTAATCGGATACTGAGAAAGATAGGTGCATATTGTGTTGCCTCCCAATGTATTCACCTTTGGGTGATATCAACAATAATAGTTCATGCTAATTTACATCCAATTGGATATATGTATCAGGATCTTTCCAACACGAGGTGCTTGCCAAAGGATAAAATGAAAAAGGGAAAGGTGAAGATCACCTCGACTGTTGCATAAAGTAAAAGACATAAAGTGAAAGATAGGCCCTTCGCAGAGGGAAGCAGATGTTGTCATGTGCTTTTAGGGTTGGATGCACAAAATCTTAATGCGAAAGAATGTCACTTTATATTGCCACTTGTGATATGGACCTTTATTATGCAGTCCGTCACTTTTATTACTTCCATATCACACAATCGTATAAATCTTATTTTCTCCGCACTAATAAGTCATACATATTTAGAGAGCAATTTTTATTGCTTGCAACATGACAAGTTACTTGAAGGATCTTACTCAATCCATAGGTAGGTATGGTGGACTCTCATGGCAAAAACTGGGTTTAAGGATATTTGGAAGCACAAGTAGTATCTCTACTTGGTGCAAGGAGTTTTTGGCTAGCATGAGGGGGAAAGGCAAGCTTAACATGTTAGGAAGATCCATGACAATATACTTTAACTGAGATGTGAGAAAACATAAACCATTATGTTGTCTTCCTTGTCCAACATCAACTCTTTAGCATGTCATACTTAATGAGTGCTCACAATCATAAAAGATGTCCAAGATAGTATATTTATATGTGAGAACCTATCTTTATTTATTAATTCCTATTAATTGCAATGATGACCAAAACTATGTTTGTCAACTCTCAACAACTTTTATGCCTCATACTCTTTATATGTGAAGTCATCACTATCCATAAGATCAATATGAACTTTTTTATTCCTTTTATTCTTTCTATTTTCTCAAGATCATAGCAAGATAGCAAATCCCTTGACCCAACACTAATGTTTATTATAGATAGCTCACAGACTTGATTACATAAAGAGATCACAAAGCAAAAAATCAAAGTTACTGCATATCAAAACTTTATTCTACTAGATCTAGATATTACTAAAAGGATCAAACTAAGAAAAACGGTAAAGATAGGAGTGTGATGATGATACGATTCCGGGGTACCTCCCCCAAGCTTGGAAGTTGCTAAGGGGAGTGCCCATACCCATGTAATTATGTCTCCTTCTTCAGAGTTGGTGTTGTGATCTTCTTGGCAATAATGCCTCTCAGGATACGATTCTCCTCCTCGAGCTTATTGAATTGCTGCTTGAGGTCCATATTCTCCTTGCGGAGTTTGCCCGTAACAGCCAAAGCTCCTTTTACCCAAGGATGCTGCATAGCTTCTGGAGAACAAGTGACTCTTTTTCATATTTTTATAAGAAAGAAAATTAACATTGGAAGGGATGAATGAATTTGGAATGGCCGAGCTCTGTAGTTCCCCCAATGTGAATCCAGATCAGAGATGAGAGGTAACTTCTTGATCCTCCTCCATAGCATCTATCCTTTTCAAGTAGGCCTCCATCTCATCCTCCGTTGACGGTCCAAAGTGATAAGAATCACTGTTTGCTTCTGGACCTGGCGTCTGGTGAGACACCCGACTCTCCCCGACCGACTCTTGCGTGATATGGTGGTCAAAATCTGCGACAGAAATAGCTCAAAATCTTGCTCTAAATCTGCGACAGAAATAGCTCAAAACAAAAACAGAGGATTTTTGCGTGATATGGTGGTCAAAACCTTTGGGAGATTATATAATGAATTTAACCGACCAAAAGAAGTAACATGCAAGAAAACGGAGTCCGAGAGGCACACGAGGTGCCCACGAGACAGGGGGGCGCCCAATAAAGGTGGGCGCGCCCTCGATCCTCGTGGAGGCCTCGTGTCCTTCCCGGATTACTTCTTGCTTTCCAAAATTCTTAAATATTCCAAAAAGGAGAAAAATTGCCATTAGAACTATTTTGGAGTCGGTTTACTTACCGTACCACATACCTATTCCTTTTCGGAGTCCGAAACATTCTTGAAAGTGTCCCGTATGTATTCCTCCGGGGTTACGGTTTCAATAATATTGGTTTCAACATTGATAGGATTACCTGAGATATAATGTTTGATTCTTTGACCGTTCACCACCCTCAGAATTGTGCCTTCGAAGTTGTTGATTTTTATGGCACCGGAACGATAGACCTCCTCGATAACATAAGGACCTTCCCATTTAGAGAGAAGTTTTCCTGTAAAAAATCTTAAAGAGTTGAATAGCAACACATAATCACCAACGTTAAATTCTCGCTTTTGTATTCCTTTGTCATGCCATCTTTTAACTTATTCTTTGAATAGTTTGGCATTCTCATAGGCTTGGGTTCTCCATTCATCAAGTGAGCTAATATCAAATAACCTCTTCTCACCGGCAAGGTTGAAGTCGTAGTTGAGCTCTTTAATAGCCCAATATGCTTTATGTTCAAGTTCGAGAGGTAAGTGACATGCTTTTCCATATACCATCTTATACGGAGACATACCCATAGGATTTTTATATGCAGTTCTATAGGCCCATAATGCATCATCAAGTTTCTTGGACCAATTCTTTCTAGATCTATTAATAGTCTTTTGCAAAATTAATTTGAGCTCTCTATTACTCAACTCTAGTTGACCACTAGACTGTGGGTGATAAGGAGATGCAATTCTATGATTAACATCATACTTTGCAAGCATTTTACGAAAGGCACCATGAATAAAATGTGAACCACCATCAGTCATTAAGTATCTAGGGACTCCAAACCTCGGAAAAATAACTTCTTTAAGCATCTTAATAGAGGTGTTATGATTAGCACTACTAGTTGGAATAGCTTCTACCCACTTAGTAACGTAATCAATAGCAACTAAAATATGTGTGTAACCATTAGAGGCAGGAAAAGGTCCCATATAGTGAAAGCCCCAAACATCAAATGGTTCAATAACAAGAGAATAGTTCATAGGCATTTCTTGACATTTACTAATATTACCAATTCTTTGACATTCATCACAAGACAAGACAAACTTACGAGCATCTTTGAAGAGAGCAGGCCAATAAAAACCGGACTGCAATACCTTATGTGCAGTTCTATCTCCAGCATGGTGTCCTCCATATGGTTCGGAGTGACACTTGCGTAGGATCTGTTCCTGTTCATGCTCAGGTACACAACGTCTAATAACACCATCTACTCCTTTATAAAGGTGTGGGTCATCCCAGAAGTAATGTCTTAAATCATAAAAGAACTTTTTCTTTTGCTGGTATGTGAAACTAGGTGGTATAAATTTAGCAACAATATAATTAGCATAATCAGCATACCATGGAGCAGTACGCGAAGCATTAACGACCGCTAATTGTTCATCAGGAAAGCTATCATCAATACGTAGTGGGTCATCAAGAACACTCTCTAACCTAGACAAGTTGTCTCCAACGGGGTTCTCAACTCCCTTTCTATCAACAATATGCAAATCAAACTCTTGAAGCAAGAGAACCCATCTAATAAGTCTAGGTTTAGCATCTTTCTTTTCCATAAGATATTTAATAGCTGCATGATCAGTGTGAATAGTAACTTTGGAATCAACAATATAAGGTCAAGCAAATACGACTGCTAAGAATTCTTTTTCAGTAATAGCATAATTTCTCTAGGCAGTATCAAGAGTTTTACTAGCATACTGGATAACATTCAATTTCTTATCAACTCTTTGCCCTAGAACAGCACCTACAGCATAATCACTAGCATCACACATAATTTCAAAAGGTAAATTCCAATCAGGTGGCTGAACAATAGATGTAGTGATCAAAGCTTTCTTAAGTATTTCAAATGCTTCTACACAATCATCATCAAAGACAAAAGGAATATCTTTTTGCAATAAATTAGTCAGAGGCCTAGAGATATTAGAAAAGTCCTTAATGAACCTCCTATAAAAACCGGCATGACCAAGGAAACTTCTTATACCTTTTATGTCCTTGGGACATGGCATCTTTTCAATAGCATCAACTTTAGCTTTATCAACTTCAATACCTTTCTCAAAAATCTTATGCCCCAAGACAATGCCTTCATTAACCATAAAGTGGCACTTTTCCCAATTCAAGATGAGACTAGTGTCTTCACATCTCTGCAAAACTCGATCAAGGTTGCTCAAGCAATCATCAAATGAGGATCCATAAACGGAGAAATCGTTCATGAATACCTCACAAATCTTTTCACAAAAGTCAGAGAATATAGCCATCATGCATCTTTGAAAGGTAACATGTGCATTACATAAACCAAAAGGCATACATCTATAAGCAAAGGTACCGAAAGGGCAAGTAAAAGTAGTTTTTGATTGATCCTCTACTGACACGGGTATTTGAGAGAAACCAGAATAACCATCTAGAAAGCAGAAATGTGTGTGTTTGGATATTATTTCTAGAATTTGATCAATAAGAGGTAAAGGGTAATGATCTTTCTTAGTAGCTTTATTTAATTTACAAAAATCAATTACCATCTCTAACCTGTAATAATTCTTTGCGGGGTCAATTCATCTTTATCATTAGGAACGATAGTAATACCTCCCTTCTTAGGAACGCAATGGACAGGGCTTACCCAATCGCTATCAACAACGGGATAAATTATACCTGCCTCAATGAGGTTTAGTATCTCCTTTCTTACCACTTCTTTCATCTTGGGATTTAACCGTCGTTGAGGATCTCTAACTGGTTTGGCATCTTTCTCCACTTTTATTTTGTGTTGGCATAGAGTGGGACTAATGCCCTTAAGATCATCCAGAGTATATCCAATAGCAGCACGGTGCTTCTTCAGAGTTTTCAATAATCTTTCCTCTTCTTGCTCTGAAAGGTTAGCACTAATAATAACAGGATATATCTTGTTTTCATCAAGATAAGCATATTTAAGATTATCGGGTAAAGGTTTGAGCTCAAACACGGGATCACCCTTGGGTGGAGGGGGATCCCCTAGGATTTCAATAGGCAAGTTATGTTTCAGAATAGGGCCTGTTGAAGGAATACTTCATCGATTTCCATTCGTTCATTCATAAACATATCATTATCATGGTCTAGCAAATATTGTTCTAATGGATCAGTAGGATGCATGGCAATAATCTCATCCTTACTAGGTGATTCTTTATCACGGGGTTGTCTATGAAAATTAGCAAAATTAAACTCATGAGACATATCCCCTAAGACAATTGTAACAATATCCTTTTCACAATCAATCCTTAACAGTATTCAAGAAGGGTCTACCAAATATAATGGGACAAAAGTCATCTTGTGGGCAACCAAGAACAAGAAAATCAGCAGGATATTTAACTTTCCCATACAAGACTTCAACATCTTTAACAATCCCAAATGGCTTAATAGTATCCCTGTTGGCAAGCTTAATAGTAACATCAATATCTTCCATTTCAGCGGGTGCAATATCATGCATAATTTCTTTATATAGGGAAAAAGGTATTGCACTAGAGCTAGCACCCATATCACATAAGCCATGATAGCAATGATCTCCTATTTTAACGAAAATAACAGGCATGCCTACAACAGGTCTATGTATCTTAGCATCGGGTGTAGCAATATTAGTAGTTTCACCACAGAAGTAAATAACATGCCCATCTATATTATCATCCAAGAGATCTTTAACCATAGTAATATTAGGTTCACTTTAATATTCTCAAGGGGTGTGTAAGTTCTAGTATTACTCTTACGAACAACAGTTGAAGTTTTAGCATGATCATTTATCCTAAAAGGAAAAGGTGGTTTCTCAACATAAGTAGTAGGAACAATAGGATCATTATAAGTGATAGTCTTTTCTTCAACTGTAATAGGCGCAACTACTTTTACTTTAGTGGGAGGATTATATTTAAACCACTTCCCCTTAGGGAGATCAATGTGAGTAGCAAAAGATTCACAGAAAGCAGCTACTATCTCAGAGTCAAGTCCATATTTAGCGCTAAATCCACGAAAAGCATCGGTATCCATAGAAGATTTAACACAATCAAACTTAGGTGTTATACCTGACTCCTTACCATCGTCGGAACCCCAATCTTCAGAGCTGCGTTTAATTCTTTCCAATAAATGCCACTTGAATTCAGTAGTCTTCAACATATAAGAACCAGCACAGGAAGTATCAAGCATGGTGAGGTCATTGAGAGAAAGTTGAGCATATTTTTTTTGAATAATCATATCTCTTGAGAGCTCATGATTGGGGCATGAATATAACATTGACTTAAGCCTCCCCCAAGCTTGAGCGATGCTTTCTCCTTCGCGAGGCCAGAAATTATATATGTAATTACGATCACGATGAACAAGATGCATACACTACAAAAAAAGACACATCCGTGACATTTTGGGCCAAACAAATTTTTTTCTATCATACATATGACACTTCAATGACGATAATTGTGACAAAACCCGGTATCATCATAGATGTGGTGGGCTCCTACTTCTATAACAAAAAATCATGACAGAAAATGGGCTTTTCATCCTGGGCGGGCCGGTGACGCGGCTGCATGACATTCTTTGGGCCGTCCATGACGAAAAAAACCATGGTAGAAGCGAGGGCGAGGAAAATTTTGGGGAGTTCCCGGTTACGGTGGGCAGTCGGGTGCTGAGCGATGCACGTTTCTCTCGTACACGTACGCGCGTGTGTGCGAGGCGTTGTCTCTAACTAAACCCGAGCGAGGGAGTTGGGCTCTAACTAAACCCGAGAGATTGCACTGCAGGCTACGCGTTACTGAACCCGAGCAATCAATTGATGGCTGTTAACTGAACCCGATCGAGCGATTCCTTCGCTACTGCTGCTAACTGAAGCCGATCGATTGGATAAACAGTGAGCGTTGCGCGCGAGGGGGGTGGATGAACATTGAGCGGTGGGGGTGGATGCAGGACCCCGTGGCGTTGCCTTTGGATGAACAATAGACGGTGGAGGGTGCCCGTGGAGGGGTGGTTGAACTGTAGCCGGTGGAGTAGCGCGCGGTGGAGGCTGGATGAATAGGAGCCCGTGGAGGCTGGAGGAGGTCGACGGTGGAGATGAATAGTACCCCGTGGAGTCCCGTTTTGCGGTACTCCACACCCCTCCCGATGAATAGGACCCCCATTTCAACCATAGCACTCCAACACAAGTCCGTTTCGTCCGTTTTGCGGTACACCACACCCCTCCTGATCAACAGGACCCCCATTTCGACCGTAGGAGGTCCGTTTCGTCCGTTTTGCGGTACGCCACAACCCTCCCGATCAAGAGGACCCCTGTTTCGACCGTAGGAGGTCCGTTTCCTCCATTTTGCGGTACGCTAGGCCTCGTTTCCATTGCCTATTCCGTCTAAGCCCTCCCGATGAACACGACGACGCATTCCGTTCCGACCCAGCCGGTTGGCTCCCACGCGTTCCATTGCCTCCCGATGAACACAACGCATTCCGTTGCCTCCCCATGAACACGATGCATTCCGTTGCCTCCCCATGAACACGACGACGATGATGTTTCTCCGTTCCGACCCAGCCTTGTACACGAGCCCTGGTCGTACGTATGCGCGAGTAGGCGTTCGAGACCCCGCCCGTATGTACACATACGTGGCCATATTTTCTTTCTTGCACCCTGGCCGCTATACGTACATTTACATGCTACATGCGCACCTCTACTATGAAACGTGCGCGCCTCTACATAGACCAGTATATATGTACGTACACGTTCGCGACCAGAATGACAACGCTATGTACGCTTCGACCAGGTGGGTCCCGACTGTCAGGCACTTCCTTGCGTGCAAAGATGTAGCTGGTGGGTCCCAACAGTCAGGGGGGCGAATTGTTTTGTTTTTTTACCTGGACGCACTTCCTTGTGTACGAAGGTGTAGCTGGTGGGTCCCAGCAGTCAGGGGGGAAACGTTTTTTTTCACGAAATACGGTGGCCCATCCAGTGGGTCCCCGCTGTCAGGTGGATGAATAATTATTTTGTGCGTAATAAGGAGGCACTTCCTTGCGGCCGCCGTGGACCCAGCTGTCAGCCTCTCCATGCACAGTACTCTTCCGATGGAAGTCGGTCGTTGACCACATTGACCACGCCGCGCCAAGAGCACCATGGCGGTGGACGACGACGAGGCCTAGGAAGGGGACGACGCGGAGCTGGGGACGATGCGGTAGTGGATGCCCATGCGTAGAGGAGTATGAGGGTTCACTCATTCGGCTGCGGTGAGAGGTTGCCGTCGCCGCAGAATAACAGGGGGTGTGGGTGAGTGGAGGGATGGCCTGGCCAGCGGCGAGAGTAGTAGGGGGCGGTGAGGCCTCCGCGGCATCACAGCCGGCCACGGGAGGCAGGAGCAGGCGACATGATCGGCGCTGCTTTGGGCGGCTGGAGCAAGAATACCAGAGGTTGGAGAAGCACGATGGTCGTTGGATGGACATCGTACGATCACTGCAGCTAGAATCGTTCATATTGACTAAGTTGACAAAGCCCTCCGTCCCCGTCAACTTAGTGGGCCCACAAGTCAGCTTCCCACCAAGGTGGGTCCCAGCTAGTAGGGGAGTATTCATTTTTTTCTGCTTAATAAGGAGGCAGTTCTGGTGGGTCCGAGCTGACAGTGGGGGGAACGTTTTTTCGCGAAATACAGTGGCCCGTCAGGTGGGTCCCAGCAGTCAGGGGGCAAACGTTTTTTTTGCGAAATACGATGGCCCGTCTAGTGGGTCCCTGATGTTAGTTGGAGGAATCATTATTTTCCGCGTAATAAGGAGGCACTTACTTGATGCGGCCATGGACCCAGCTGTCAGACTCTCCATGTACAGTATACTTCCGATGGAAGTCGTTCCTTGACCACGTTGACCACGCCGCGTTCCGTTGCATGCATGCGTCCATGGGCGTGGTGCATCCCCACTGTCAGCCTCTCACGTACAGTCATCTTCCGATGACTCTCGGTTGTTGACCGCGTTGACCACACTGTGCCGAGCGCACCTAGACTGGAACGATCCGGAGATGGGGAAGACGGGGCAGTGGAGTAGCTGATGGAGAGGAGTGGGAAACGTCATTGGTTCGGGTGCGCGGCAGCACAACCGCGGTGCCGCCCATGGGAGACAGGAGCAAGAACAGAGGTTGAAGAAGGAGCATGGTTGTTGGATTAACATCCAACGGTCCAGCTGCTAGAATCATTTGTTGATTAAGTTGACAAAAACCGTGCGTACACGTCTGCTTAGTATGCCCACAAGTCAGCCACCAAATCTGATGGGTCCCAGCTATCAATGGGATGAATAATTTTTTTCGCAAAACAAGGAGGCACTTCCTTCCATGCAAAGATACAGTCCCAGCTGTCAGGTGGAGGAAACATTTTTTCAGCTTAATAAGGAGGAACTTTCCTTGCGTGCGTCCATGGACCTCGTAGGTCCCAGCCGTCAGGCTCTCCACGTACAGTCCTCTTCTGATGACTCTCGTTTGTTGACCACGTCGCACCGAGTGCAGCGAGGCAGTGGATAACGGTGAGGCCCCGGGCGAGAACGACTTGGAGATGGGAAGACGCGGCAGTGGAGTTGCAGATTGAGAGGAGGAGAAGCGTTATAACTGGTTCTGTTGTGGCATGGGGTTGCAGTCTATGGAGAATAACATGAGGTGTCGAGGGGTGGAGGGATAACCTGGCCGGCGGTGGGGTAGCACTTTGTAGTGATGCGTGCTAAGCAGAGCCGCTAGCCGCCAGAGGCCGGACCAGGCGGTCCAGGTGATGCTGGAGGAAGAAGATGAGAGATTGAAGGTGCATGCCGGCCATTGGATATAAATCCAATGGTTGTGGATGACACACTCATTTGTTGACCAAGTTGACAATGCCCTGCGTAGGCTTCGACCTATTGGCCCACATGTCAGCCTGCAAAAATGTGGCATATATTTAACCCATGTTTTCTAGAATGTACAGTCCATTTGCTGGGCTGGGTGAACAAATAATTTTGCGTCAATCAGGCCCATTTATATTTTCTAAGAAATCCCAGCCCATTTGCACTTCCTTGTAATACACGTATTAGGTGGGCTCGTTATATATATAATGTTATGTTAGAAGGAGCAATTAATATCAACGAATAAACTGGAGAGGCACATTATATATATATATATATATATATATATATATATATATATATATATATATAACAAATTAGCGAGTTATTGCTCAAAATAAAAATGAGCGCGTTATTATTAAATTGGTCCTTAAAATCTTCGCAAGCTTTTGTACGCAATCACCAGGATTTTCCTTGCCTGTGAGTCAAAAACAACCAGGATTTTCCTTGCCAACTTCCGTTAAACATTTACTTGGATAAGTTAATAACACGTGGGATGTTTTTATAATGTATATATAAGTTTCTATAAAATATACGATAATAGTAATAATATAAATATATATAATGTGGTTAGAAGGGAAAACATAAATTGGAAACAACATTATTATTCTTATATATAGATAAATAGAACAGAGACCTACGTTTTATTAAAAAATATATTGGGCTGCCGATCTTTAAGAAAAAGCCCATAGGCCGGTATGGACCTCAAAAAATAAGTTGAAACCACTGTCTCCGTATGTTGTGGGCTACGCATGTTAAAATACAAAACCTAGGCCTAGCTGATACTTGTTCGCCCTCTGAAAAAAAATGATACCAGATCCCTGAGCGAACTAGATTAAAGAAGGGGCCGGCGGCACCACTGAAGAAGCACATAAGGAGCGATTTTTTTTTCTTTAGTGGATGGCTCTCGATAGTGTTTTTTACTTGCCTCTGCACCATACAACTTGTATTTTTAGCCTCCCAGTCCGTCGTGGTGGACCAGCAGCCCATTTGCTGGGCGGACCAACCTACAGAAACCAGCACTTGATTTTTCATCAAGCCCCCAAAACAACGCAGTACTATGTTTGTTTTGAGGCCGAAAACATTACGGCAGGGGTTGAGCGGGGGAGAGGGGAAGACAGAGTAATAAAAAGACTAAAAAGAGCTGATGCACCATTGCTACCCTAACAAAGCAGGTGCAATTCTTCTCGAGAAGAAGGTGTGCCATTTACACCCACACATCACATACCCCACAGTAGGCATACTAACAAGTTCACACACAAATACAACAGAAAAGGAAACATTCGTATCAAACTCAGGTTCACGGGACACGTTCATATTCATAGCCAACATGCACTATCAACAACTCAAAAGATTCATATATACACAAGCTCAGCATATCTATGCATCCAAATGATTGATAGATCACACGACAATATTCATACATAATTCATAAAAAGATTCAGATATACACATGTTCAGTATGTTTATGCATCCAAATGATTGAGATCACAGCCAATATGATCCATGGATGAACTATAATTACCTAGGGTACAGACTGGTAAATGGTGTTCAATCGGAGGTACTTCTTGCTAAAATTAGTTCTTGTACGAGTAAACTTTCAAGTACATAAGAGGCAGCACAGACAATCTGAACTTTGCTTGTAGGTTTATCCTCAAATAGTGGCCTCGTGCCGAGGGAGGTTTGAGCAACTTGGCCACTACTTTCATCGAACTAGTTTACTGGCTCATCTTGGTCCTGTATCTCGCCAAAATTCTACATTGCAAACGAGAAAGGAGGCGGTTGAGAAAATGAACCACCCAAATTTTTTGTGCAGTTCAACTGAAATGGAGCATCCTTGGTGTGCAGACTAATTAAGTGCCAGATGAATATACGCGTCAACCAACTTGTCTGGAATCTTTAGACTCCATGCCATATAGTTCGCTACCATATGTGCCGATAACCAAAAGGCACAAGTTGGGACCAAAGACTGGACTGCGTTTTTTTGGGCTATGCACCAAGCAATATTTTTGGCATTCACTCTCCTAATACTTGGAGTTTGACAATTGGTTGACGCTGGTTGATACTCGAATGAATATAGGCACTTATTCTTGTCAACATCGATGCTTGTCTGAGTGAACTTTGGAGTACATAGCAGCAGCATAAGTACCTGTCCATTTGATCATTTTGTGCAATTCTACTGAAATCACCCGATGTAATGAGTTGCCTATGAATTCAAGCTGCAAATTACTCCTTTATGAAATCGGCAAACAATAGCACAATACCAAATTACCAATACATATGACAAGCACAATAATCAGGATAAAGACCAGTACCAACCTGTGTAGGTAGCATATCAATTACTATTTCCTTTGACTGGAAGCCGAGATAAGCGAAGCGACTAACAGCGAAGGAAGAAAGCAAGCCGAGATTAGCGGCTGCCAGGAAAGGATAGAAGCTGTCGAGGCAATGAAGCACCCAAAGTTTTTGTAGAGTTCCACCAAAATCGAGCATCCTTGTTGGCACATATATTGAGAGAGTGAGATTACTATAATAGTGGGACTAGTTGATGACACATACACTAACAAATAGAAGCACCGTCATTATCTTAATGGGTAAAGTTAGCAACATAGTAGTCTTGCTTAAAGAGAGGTATTAGTTTATTTAATCAGTGCCAATTATCTCAACACTCAAAGCATTGCCATTTATCATAGGTTGCAAAACTTTAACGTGCAAAGATAAAGGAGTTTCTCATGACAGTAGCACGATACAAATAGAGATGACAACAAACTAATATGGATGAAGGCCTTAGGCCCGTACCAACCTGAGAAAAAAGAGCTTATTCATGTAGTCCCATAAGAGATGATAAAGCACTCACTGGAATCACACAATAGTATATATTTTTGTGCACTTGAAATGTATGGTTGAAATCACTCTTGTTTACCAGTGCTGAGATTATATTGAAAGATTATCAAGAACTTCCAGCAGAGTTAAAGCACTAGCTGGGATACAGTTCATTGTATTGTGTTGTGTAGTTCCACTAAAATGTATGATTGGCACAACATGATCCCTGTTTGCACAAGTAGGAACAAGGTGAAACCTTCATTAGCTTAGTGAGAAAGGATAGGAAGACATTAACATATTACTCAAATAGTAGCATCAAATTCATGATGGACAATACACAAAACATTGCCTCATTGAACCAATGGCAATAAATTGACATGCAAAACAATAGCACTATTATGTCATGACACTAATAATATTCCCTCCCTGCTCCACCACATGATTCACCTCCATAGACAAACATACACACGTACATGATTCAGCATAGGGTCCTACTAAAGATTTGTTTAACTCCAACAGAAAAATTAGGCAGTAATAAATTAGTGGTACTTAAGTATTCCTAATTAATTAAGTGAGACAGCAGAATTGGAAGGTCTCCCTGGAGGATCGTCTCACATGTAAGGTAGTCATTGCCGGAGCTCTTGAATGGCCTCAACTGAGGCCTCTGGCTTTAGCAAGATCGCGTTGGCTCTGTTTATTCTTCTTCTTCTTCCTCCTCTTCATGCTCTGTTTCTCTTTCTCCTCACTAGTTGGTGAAACCAAGTACATGATTGGCCTTCTACTTTAGAATTGGTTTTGTCAGTGAGGGAGTACAAGTGTACTAGAAAAAATAGCATTATTTTCTCATGGCAGTCAGAAAATAGAGATGAACACATGCATTAAATATCATTCTTACATAAAGGAAGGTTATGGTGCCAATATGGATGATGAGGATTCGAACACAGATCTCCCTTTGTGCAGTTCCACCGAAATGAACCAACTGTTCCATTCTGACATTCCAGTTAAACAGCACAAAAGTCACTTCTTTTAAGAAGAGTTTTGTGCAGTGGACCAAAAGGTCACAACAGCAACCAGGTGAATTAGATATCCCTGTTTGCACAAAAAGGTACAGAGGAAACAGCCAGAGTCTCAAACAGTTACAGGAAAAAACATTTGGCTAAACTTGTCATGGCTTATAACAGTGGCTGGCTTCATTTTTACCAGGGACATTAGATTAAGAACAGCTAAATATTTGGTATAAGGGCATGGACAGTGGGTGCATCAGCAGTCCAGCACCACGTACGTAAACAGGGGCATAAAGTGGTAATTCATAGTATGTTGCCCAGAGAAACAAACATCCAAGAAACATATTTGGGTTGGTCCCATTTTTGTTCACTCTAGCCGCCTACTCCTATGTGTGGACAAATCTAGTCCTGGTCATACCACTATGTACAGCGTTACCCCTATATTTCCCTTTTTGACCAAGAGACCGGTTGGATGACCCGTCTGTATTACTTTCACCCCTTCCCGTCCTGTTTGTACCAAGTCCGATGTACATACTAAATTCCCCCACCCCCACTTTAATTCTTGTTTGAACCAAGTACTCCCTCCGTCCGGAATTACTTGTCCTCAAAATGGATGTGTCTAGAACTAAAATACATCCAGATACATCCATTTCAATGACAAGTATTTTCGCACGGAGGGAGTACAAGATTCGACTCCATGAAGTAGATTTACCTCTAACAATAGAAGAAGAAAATAGGTGACGTTGGACCATCCGATCGAGAGGGGCCGAGAGGTAGAAAATGATGCACATGCGGCGACGTAGCAAGCCGGGGAAGTAGAGCTAAGGCGGTTTCGAACAAATATATACCTGAAGGTCGTCGGGATGTGGATAGGTGGGCGGCGGGAGGCCGGATCCACCCACAGGCAACAACAAAGGGATCGGAGGACCTCCCGCGCCGGCGCTCGGCCATAGATAACGATGCGGCCGGCAGTGGATCTCCTCCCTCGCTATTGACGATGGCCTAAATACTGCCCCTCCTCCCCTTCATCAGCGGAGGGGGATACGTCCGGATATGTAACCAGCGGTGAGGATAGAAAGCCAGTGTTTTTTGAAAGGAGAAAGACAGTGTTACTACCCCTATCTTATTTAGATCTGGAGAGGATGAGAGTGTGTGAATAGAGCAACCCTAGCAAGCAAGCGCGGAGGCTCCGGCCTATATATACGTAGTGGGGTAGTTTTCCTTTTCACTCCATCAAAATAACCGTTTAAAATTGTGTACTACTACATGCCAGGTCGCGGTTTTTTTAGTTGTTGATTGTTTTTTGAGATAGCTACCCACTTGTTCCAAGTGGTGTTACGGTGTGCCAGGTCGCACTTTGTATCATTCAAGTCTGGTACTACAAATCCCTCCATTAAATGAACAACCACCCCCTCGTAAAAATTGTGAACAAGCCCACGGCTAAAATTAGCGGAAACGTGGGTTGACCCAACATGCATTATTATTTATATTTTCTACTCCCTCCGTTCCTAAATATAAGTATTTTTTATTAGCCACACCTAAGACAAGATTTTTTTTATTAGCAGTGAACCCCAGATGTCATAGACACAAAAATTGTGGCAAGATTCCCTTAGGCAAGCCAAAGTGTGTCTAACAATTTGAGAAACTCACGTTAGGAAAGTGTGGCAAGTGTCGGAAAAATAATGTGGCAACATAAGACAAACATAGTCACAATCCAAACAGCCCCGTAATTTTTGTGACATGCATGAAAATTTGGTTAGTTAAATTTATAGTCAAAATTTGGCAAGGTGCATCAAATCAACACATGCAAGTATCAAAAGGAAAGTCACGGCATGCATGCATGCGTTGTACTCCCTCTGTTTCCAAATATAAGTCTTTTTAGAGATAGCAACAAGTGACTACATACGAAGCAGAATATGTCTACATACGAAGTAGTCCATTTGAAATGTGTAAAAAGACTTATATCGTGTGTAGTGCTTTGATGTGTCGCGTCAACTCGTACAAGACCGAGAATTTTGATTACTACAACGCCCTCTCCCTCGCGGACAGAGCTCCGGTGCCTTAACTGCACCTGCCTTTGGCTGCATGAAAGGAGGGCCAACCACCTGTTGGCCCACCTGTCATAGACGCAAAGGCAGGAGCAGTAAGTAGAAGCTTTCACTACACACTATCCCTCCCGCACGAGGTGGACGGACATGCAGCAGTGGATTCGATACTGTAGAAGTAGGAGTAACATCATTGTTCGTCTTCTCAAAGAGGCGAAGAGCCAAGCGCAACCCGAACGTGGCAGTTGCGAACGCTCGCGTGGTGCGGTGCCTTGGAGCATGCATATACTAGCCAGGCTCTTGCATGAGACAAAATTGCTACTTGTTTAACAATTAAACTCTATCATCCATTGGTTGATACTCATTCTGCATAGGTCCACGCACTTAGCACCGTTTGCTCCTGGGGTCACCAATGTTTATTTGCTAATTAATAGCATTGCATGCAATGAACTAGCCAATGCAAGTCATTAAAAGCATGCACCCTCTCATCTCTTATTGGTTGATATGTCAAGAAACAAGAAACAAGGTAGAAGTTAATGCACCACGCCTAAGTGTTTTGGGACTAGTTGGTTTTCGTAAGATGACTTAAACACCTAGACGGAGGGAGTAGTATAGCCCTGTAAACCGGAAAGAAGTATTTGCCTTTCTAGAGATTTCAACAAGTGACTAGACTACACCGCGTGCAGTACTCCCTCCCTTCCGGTTTATAGGGCTCAAATCTCAAATCTCATGAACCAATGCATTTTGCGATTGGAGGAATGTATCTCGTACTTTACAAAACTACCCTAATTAAACTCATGCATTAATTACGTAGTTCTCTCGTTTTCCTCTCCGCCTTGGTCCCGGTGCACAATATTGAGCACTCCTATATGACTAGCCGCTCTATCTACATGCGGGACATTTCAAAGCATCCGGGCCCGCGTGCCATCCACCAAATCACAGCGAGGTGCTACAGTCGAGACTCACCTGTCACCCCGGTGCGGCCGTCATGACCCGTCATATCACAAAACCCACACCTTTACCAGCAGTGGTAAGGTGGCCTCCAAGTGGGACTGGACGAAGCAACCATCATTTCACTGGAACGCTTGTTCAAGCCCTTTCTTCCCTTTCTTGAAGAAAACCTCACTCCAGGCTACTCACTTCTTCCATTTTTCTTCTGTACCGACGAAGGAAAGGTGGGTAAATCAGTTATGCTGCTATATTTTCATTCCAAGAATCTTCTTTTTGCGAAGCACCGACCGATTCTCACATCCTATTCTTTTCTCGTTTTCATTGCGATTGTGGTTTCCTTTCGATTGCTTTTTTGTTTGTTAGTTCATTGATGGATCCTGGATCACTAGGCAAAGAGTTGCCGGCGGACAACCCACTGGAGACAGCAATCTCCAGGAAGCGAGCACCGACCAACGAGTTGACCATGTTGGCGGGCCAACCCATGGAGATGAAGAACTCCAAGAAACAAGCACTGGCCAAAGAGTTGACGATGTTGGTGGACGAACTCCTCAAAGAAGGTTGGAAGAACATCAAGGGCCCCACCGTGCCTACCCCAGGAACTCTGATGGCCACCTATGCGAGGCCCAAGGCCGAGTTTGAGGAGATAGTCGCCGTTGAGAAGTAGTATTCCCCTGGCAAGGTGAAGGCCCCCATCGAGGATGAGGAGATGGCCCCCGGAGGGATGAGATCCCCCGGTGAGCTGCACAAGGTAAAAAATAATGGCTTATTACCATAGTTGTGGTTTTTGATTATTTGCAATGCGCTTGCTAATATGTTAGGGTTGTGCAGGTCCTGGTGGATGTCCTTGATGATTCCGATGTCGCGGCCCGTCATGTTGGCATCGCCCCGGAGATCGATTCCGATGCCGCTGTGCATCATATGGATAGCGCCCGAGAGATCGATTTCGATGTCGCGGTCAGTCCGGTGGACATCACCCCAGAAACCGATTCCCATGCCACTGTCCGTGCTGTGGTGATTGCCTGAGAGATCGATGACAAGAAATAGTCGGTCACGCTAATCCTTCAGGGTAGTTTGCATTGCCCTGTGTTTAATTACTAGAACGATGTGTGTTATCAAACCATCTTAGGGCTAGTGCACTGTTTTATGTGGGAGGTACTTGCTACTTTTGTTTGATAGTGAATCATGCGAACCCTCTCCGAGTTATGGAAACAGATGTATCCTCACCAACTTTTGATGTAATATATGGCATGCTTAGATGTAAGTTTGAACTGTTTATCATATCAGCAAGGCATGTTTGATGATTCTTGGTGTTAGTAGGCTAGCTACTATGCGAGCTATAGTACTTGCAAAACACTCACCATAGAGAAACGTTGGGGCTGATGAGCTCATGGTACGCTTATACTTATCCCTCGTCGAACGACCAATAGCCCTAGCTCCTAAAATTTTAGGCTTAGTGATCGATCAGACAATAGTCGACACGGATACATTCAGGCCTCAATTGGTTCATAGGGTAGGAAAATTGAAGCAAAAGTACAGAGAACGTGCAACACAAAATCATAGCAGTGCAGAGACGTACTCCCTCCATTCCAAAATAGATGACCTAGGCGGGCTAGTTTGGCCTAGTGGGTTTCAGTGATATGACGTGGTATAGTGCCGTCAAGTCTTTGCGTGTGGTAGTAGTATTGTGGGTACAGTAAGTTTTCTTGAAGAAGCGGAATTCAACGAAGTCATGATGGTTCCTTCGTCCGAACAACTTACAGTGGGAAAGGTTGGGCCTGCGATACGACTGGGGTAGACCAGGATAATTTTGTGCATGGCAGGTGGACCAGGATGGTCGACGTCCCACATGTTGGCGAATGAAAGTATTCTTTTCGATATAGAGGACGAGCAACGAGTATTCATTGTTTATTTTTGATGAAAGCTATTGTCTGCACTGTTACAACGGAGGAGTGTGAAACACGGCAGCCGAGTGAACTTGGCATGTGCACCACTCCCTCCTTCCTCGTGTAATGCCCAGGTTACAACTTTTTCTCACTTTCTCTCTATCTATTTCCTCCCAAATGTTTTTTACCTTTCTTTTTTTAGACACAATTGTTTTTATGCCTTTTTTAGAATTATTTTTTTATACCTAGGAGCACGTGTAGAGACGGGCTCTTGCAGAGCCCACTCCTTGACTTTGTCAATGCCTCTCTCTCCTCCACATAAGGAGTACTACTTGCTATGCATGCATGCGGCGGGTAGCTGGCGTCTTGAGGGGCCAGGGCGGTGAGAGCGGGCTCCGGAAGCGGTCCGGACTCCAGCATGGCCCACCTCACATTATCACCATATATTTCTTGGAGTCCGTGCGCGGCAGGCGGGCGATCTCTTCTCCACCCCGTTTCTCTCTTCTCAGCCGACGCCCACCGAGCGATTAGATTTTGGCTATCGACGGTTTATTCAATTACGGTCCCACATGTCAGTGAAATTGCAAGACAACACGTGTCCCCTCTGGTGAGCGGCGTGCGAGCCGGACTGTCGGGGGTGCGACGCATACGAGTCATAAGTGTGCCGCCTTTTCCTTTAGAACTTGCGAAGCGTAACATTTTTGCGCGATCGATCGATAGAAATCCAGAACAAAATGACAAGGGTGGTGCTTTACGGCTCGTTAGGCGGGCTTGTTCGAGTGATATGATGTGCTACAGTGCCATCCACTTGCTCCATTTTTATGTAAGCAAGAGTTTACACTCTTACGTAGGAGGACTGCGAAACACCGCGGATCTGATTTTGATCGAGGGATAACTGTTCCTTGCCAAATAATGTAGGACTGTTAGCGATTATAGCATGATAGTTAGGGCATCTCCAGCGCTGGCCCACAAATTTACACAGGCATCTATCCGAGGACACTGATGGATACCATCCGATGCTGCCCGCATACCTTTCAACAACTATATGAACTAACCGGACGAAATTCGTGCAAACAAAGCAATTTTCAAATTAACTGGATGAAATTCATTGCATTTTGAAAACTTTTCCTACAAACTGGACAAAATTCATTACATATTTCGCACAAACCGTACTAAAACCTACTGTAAACCTAATCTAAACAATCGCCGGCGCTCGACCACCATGTCCGGCCATGAACCCGAGAAAGCCGGCCATTGCCTTTGCCTCCTCCTCATCTGCCTCGATAACCTCCTCCTCTGGAGCACAAGGTTCTGAAGATTTCCGCCTCCACATCGCCATCAAGCGGCTAATCGGCCGCCGATGTTTACCCCACCAAGCTTGGCGTCGACTGAGTGGAGTAGCAGTGGCCTTCCTAGGACCAGAGCAATGGCGACCTACCGTGTACTACTACTCCTCGTTGTCGGCTGCACCCACGCATGCGCTCCGGCTTTGTGGTCGTGGCAGCGGAGGGCGGTCAG